>NC_057802.1:130723523-130730382 GCF_018294505.1 Triticum aestivum
AGGGCTCGCCGCGGGCGCGGGCGGCGGCGCGCGGTGACGTGGCGCGCTCCGGTTGGCCGGGCGGCGCGGAGGGAAAATTTCTAGGGTTCGTCTGCGATTCCGTTTTTCTGGGGAGATGGAGTTTTATAGGTAGAGGGAGCTAGGAGGCTCCAAATGAGGTGCGGTTTTCGCCCACACGATCGTGATCGAACGATCTAGAGCATGGAAGAGAGTTTGGTGGGTTTTGGGCTGGTTTTAGAGGGGGGGTTTTCTGGACACTCAAATGGACTTTGCGGATGCCCGGTTAACCGTTGGAGTACCAAACGACCTCCGAATGGAACGAAACTTGACCGGTAGTCTCCGGGTGGTATATTAAGGCCACTTGACAAGCCTCGGTCCATTCCGAGAAAGTTTGACACACACACACGAAAGAAAACAAGAGGGGTGCACCGGAGAAGATAGGGGCGCCGGATTGGAAAACGGACAACGGGGAAAATGCTCGGATGCATGAGACGAACACGTATGCGAATGCAATGCACATGATGGCATGATAAGAAAATGCATGACATGACAAAATAAAAAACGAAAGACAAAACCCGACAACGGAGGGAATATCATAACACATGGCCGGAAATGGCAAGAGTCGGAGTTACAAATATGGCAAGTTACATGCGGGGTGTTACATCTCCTGCAGGCGGGAACCGGATGTTGTGGATGTGAACCGGGCGGTGGAGGCTCAACTTGAGGCGGAGCGCACGGATGCCGCTGCCATCGAGGCCCTCCTGCAGGCGGAACCGGACGTCCTAGACTTGAACCGGGCGGCGGAGGCTCAACTCAACGCGGAGCGTGCGGATGCCGCTGCCATCGAGGCCCTCCTGCAGGTGGAACCGGACATCCTGGACTTGAACCAGGCGGCGGAGGCTCACCTCGACACGGAGGGCGTGGATGCCACTACCATCGAGGCCCTCCTGCATGCGGAACCGGACGTCCTCGACTTGAACCGGGCGGTGCTCTCGTTCGTGTAGAGCGCCCGCACGCTCTGCGTGAATGAGTAGCTGGAGGCCGAGGACAATCACGGTGTGGAGACACACGTCGGCAGCTACGGCTGGTTCGCGCCGGCAGCCAAAGACGGCGAGGTCGTCTCATTCCGCGAGCAGTGATAGTTTTTCTTTATGTTGTTGTTTTTAGGGATCTTTTGTTGTGTAAAAACATATATTGTTATGCAAGTCGCCTGACTTCCATCATTTGGGTCAGTCTACCATTTCAGGCAGTTGTATGAATATCCTACGTCTCCTAACCCTTCTTCCTCACCTCTTCTTCTTCCTCAACAGACCACCGCACGGGCCGTACGGATCCTCCCCAACATGCGGTTGGATAAACATACTGTATGAACGAAAATTATGTGTCAGCGGTAGGATGGCTGAGTTTGGTTTGTTCACATGTGGTAGCACGTGTCAGTGAGGGTGCGTTCCCTTGGTTGGGTTTGAAGCGTGCAGGAGCGATTCTGTGAGGGTGCGGTGCGACCGCGGCGTGCAAGAGCGACCGTGTGAGGGTGCGGTGCGACCGCGACAGCTGTGTGCAAGTGTACCTCCTTTTCATTTTCAAAACTTTAGGCAAGCTTGGCAAAAATGTGTGGCGAAGTATGGCAATGCAAGGCCTAGACCCAAACAGGATAAGTACGTACGTACTAGGAGTACTAGTGTTAAAAAAGAAAGGCGGGGTTTTCCTTCGCGGATTAATCGATACAAATCCTCGTTTGATGTGTCAATTAATGCGTATTTTTTCTCCAAAGCCAAAAGAGCTAACCATCTCACTCCTCATCGCTTGATTAATGCAGCGGCATGCAAACCAACCTTCTCACTTCCGCATGCATCCAAGGGTATATTAATGTCCTTGGTTCCTAGTACGAGGAAAACCCCATCAATTTGCCTCGATTTGTGTTAGTGGACTTTTACAAATTGTAATTTTGATATACTGGCCTTGTGTACAAAAAATGGAGGTAGTAACTATTTGACTTCCTTCCCCATTGCGGTGACATCGACGATATCTCGAACGTTGTGGTTTGGCGAAGTGCGTCCGACGGAGAACACCATTGAGGGAGACCACGATAAGTCGTTCGCAAGTGCCGCCTGCAAGCCGAGACAACCGCCTTATTTGTATCCAGGAAGTCCGTTGAACCAAAGGACGCATAAATGTACTAGTACTACAAGTACACAATAGCGTCATCCGTCCAGCTTAGTGCGGTGAGGTGGTTTCTCAAAGAAGACGATGGAGAAGCGGAGTCAGCGAAGAGTGAAATGATGGTTGCTTCGTCCGTGCTTTGTGATTTGATGCCTCACTGCTTTGTGATTTGTGATAGAAGGGATAGGGGAGTAGACTCTGTGCTCTATACTGTACATGCGTCCAAGCATGGGAGAAAGAGGAGAGACGTTGTATTTTCTATTCCTTCAATCAATCAATCAGGGAGCTTCGGTTCCATCTTTTTGGCTTTGGCAGCACCGTCCACAATGGTTCCCATCGATGCCAAAAGCTATTTTCACATTTGGCTACACATTGTGCATGCCCTTAACCGTACCACTTGGTTTTGCTCCTGTGTGCTATCTATACAAATCTTAATTATATTGATCTAAAAAATTATAGAATGAAGATTAGTAAAAAGGAGGTGATTTTGCCGTGCGGATGGCGGGGGAGGTTTCTTATTTTTAGAGGAAGTTGGCCTGGCGGTTTGCTAACATGCAGTCTCATGTGTCAGTGCTTTACCAAGCCGATCCGCGTCCCACATGAGGCAGAACAACGACAGAAGCAACACGTGGTTAACTTGAAGAAGATGAGGGAGAAGCGGATTCAGCAACGAGTGAAATGATGGTTGCTTCATCCCTCCAACTTCTTTTTTAGCATTATTATTACTTCGTCTCTCCAACTTAACTGCGGGAAAGGTGCAGCTTTGTGATTTGACGCCTCATTGCTCATTACTACGCCGGCGCCATGACTGGGGTGCTTCACCACTGCTGCTCTGCACTGTATTTCGGTATGGCACATGGACCCTTTAGCTTGATGTCCCACATGTCGGCGAAAGGGACTAGAAAATTTATGAAAGCGAGCGCTCCACTCTTACGACGGAGGAGTACACGACACGGCGGCCCAGTGAACTGTCACTTGTACTGTATAGTACTATAATTTTGCTGTTTTGCATGATCCATCAATACAAACCCGATTAAACAGGAAAGGGTGGGATTTTTCCCGCGCGGTAGATGATACTGGCCATACATTTCAAAGGCAATTTAATGTATGCAAACTGAATAATTAAGTAACAATATGATATCTAGTAAAACTAAAAACACATATGATTTATTGTGTTAGAGTGTAGTAGTTGTGTTGTATTGCATAGTTGTTAGATGTAACATGCGAGAACGTGTAGATGTAGTTTTGGAGGGCCTATACAGAGAAAAGCGTAATACGGTCACCGAACTTCAGAACGCTCATTACGGTCACTATATACGTTTTGCGGTGATTATACAGTCACTTGCTCACCGTTTAGCATCGGATTGCACTCTGTTGACCGGCCAAATAGTCTGCATGGCACCATGTTGACTAGTTAAATTGACCACATTCCTTGTGGGTCCCACCTGTCAGTTTGCATTTGAAAAAGGTCAGATAAACACAAATTTACGCAGGCACGACAAGACTCCAACCCATGCGCGGGAATCACCTGGTTGTGTATGTGTCTGTCAGGGCTGATGTGTGCGCATGCACGTGTAGGTTGAGCACTTGAGCGTGAGAGTGTGTGTTGGTCGTGTGGTGTGCGCATGCATGCGTGCGTGTGTGCGTGTGAGTGTTGCATGCGTGCGTGGCCGCGTGTGTACATGTGAGTGTTGCGTGCTTGCGTGGCTGCATGTGTTCGTGTGAGTGTTGCGTGCATGTGTGTAGTAATCACCACACCAGCTCCTGTGTGTTAAAACAGGTGGCTCAGCATACCAATACAAGGCCACCTTGTCCGCTGTGCCCGTAGTCATGACTTCGAACCACCGTCCAATATTTTTTGTCGTTTGTTTTCATTCTTACTAGCAAGATGCCTGTGCGTTGCACGTAACATCAAGATGCATTTGTATGACTAGTTTATCTTGTAAGAGAAAATGACGAATGAGGGAAGGCCTTATTTGCAAATGTGGAGAGGTGTGTGGGTACCTTTTTGCAAAATTGCCATAGTTTCCTTCCTATCCGTCAGATATAAATCGGACGGCCTATATTGCAGGATGGCAGGTAGACCATCATCACAAACTCTGTTTTTTATAAGAGTGTAGATTAGATACAAGCCGATAGGTGGGCCCAATGGTAGTGAGATTATGTGATGCAACACTAGAGGTGCCACGTGGAGTGTTTAACTGGTCAACTAGTCATGTCTTGAGCAAATACATAGCTATACGGTGAGCCCGTGACTGTATAATAACCACATAACGTAAATGGTAACCGTAATGAGTGGATTCTGAAGTCCAATGTACGTATCGTGCTTTAGCTTCAAATACAATGAATCGTCACTATATATATCGCGAGAGAAAGATGAAACATGCGTGAATGTTTTGGGGGCTTACTTTTAGAGGACCTGGAGATAGTTTGTGTTCGTACGTGAAAGGGGCGTAGAGGGGGTGTATGCGATGGAGAGAGAGATGATCTTCGTTTCTCTTTATTATGACTAACTTTATATACAGTATAAAAATATAAAAATTTACAGTGTGGAATAAATATCATTGTGGGCACCATGCAATGCAAATTAACATTCATACTCCTCCATATAACTTTGTAATGTTGTATATATGTAGAAATTCTAAAATAATTTTTTTGCCACACTTTATTCAAAAGGAATGTTGTATGTGAAATAAACATGAAGAGAGGGCTTTTTAGATCAATGGGGTACGTGATGTAACATGTGTGAATGTGTAGTTGATGTATTTGGCAGGGCCTAGAGAAGTATGTGTGTGTATTACGTATTCGAGAGAGGCATGGATAGAGTGGCAGGCGGGGGGAGGGGGCGTGGGAGAGATAGCACGAGAAATGAGAGAGGTCTAGAGAGATAGAGAGATGAATATGATGTCACGGCGAGAGATTCCCTTGAGTGTGTATATGCAAGGGGGGAGGGGATAGAGGCATGAGGAGAATTTTTTGTGTGTGGTGTCTGTGTTGGTATGTGTGGGTGTGAGAAGATAACGAGACCTGGGGGCAGAGGGCGTGTCACCGCGTGAGGTCCGGTGGGTCTAGGTGAGGCCCTTGGTTCGGTTCCGTCCTGCGCCACATTGGTCGGCCCGTGACGCATTTAGGGAGACCCATGGATGACTAGTCATACAAGAAAAAGATAGCAGAATTGTGAAGGACTCTGTGTCCACTAACAAAGCCGGCTAGGAATTGTAACCCTAGGTTCTCGGACTAAGGTAACCCCTTACCTCTGATATTACTATTCATCCAACCTAACTTTAAGGGGCATCCTATAGAATGCTCTGCTAGAATCATACACATCGATTAGGAAAAGAGGTGTGAGACAATGCGTGAGAGACAGGCCTAAAGATAATGTGCGTACAGGAGACACGTAGGCAGGTCTATGTATATAGAAAGGGTCGATGGGGATTGTCCGTGTGTATGCTTGTGAGAGGAAGAGTGCTTGTGATAAAGGTTAGTGAAAACAGTCGTAAATGGTTCCGAGAGGGAGGGAGGGTTATATCGAGAGCATGTCTATGAGAAAGACACCTCGGGAGAGAGTGTGTGAGCATGTGTGAGAGACCACCTATGGAGAGTGAAACTACACGTAAAATACTGATGTACACATTGATTAAAGATATAAATTGTATCCAAATATTAGGATGGAATCATGATATTTGCAATTCGTGTAAGGAACGGTCATTGATCCATCAGACATCTAGATTCTATCGAATTTGAGCATGTCTATGTTATTATTCGACATAATTGATCCACATAGTTAGTATTTTGAACTCCAGACAATGCATCGCTTTAGCAATCGAATATAAACGTGAGTATATATAGTTCATGTTGTGTGTGTAAAGCACATTATACATACGAAAGTTACACAACGAACATTATAAATAGCTAGCTATGAACTCGCATACATTTGAATTCAACTTAAGGTGGTTTAAAAAAATTGAATTCAACATGAAGTCCATTCAATTATTTGAATTCGATATCATGGCATTTGTAAATCATACCTAAATTATGGGGGCACCAATCTTTGCTTTGATTTTGTACATAATAGCATATATAGTCATGTACAAAATAGATTCAAATTTAGCTCCTCCATTCCAAAATAATCGTAGTTATAGGATTTTCAAGTGTCAAAATTTCAAAAAGAAGCTGATAATTTAATGAGGTTTTCAAACATACAAGGTCAAATTTAATGTTGTCTATTTAGGTCAATCCTCAAAGTTCAAGAGTACTCTAAACATGAATGCTTCTGTTTCAAAATTTTGAACGAAGCGCCAAAAGAGCCTCTACTCGCCCGAAACAGCGTGAGACCAATGTTTGGTAGTAGAAGGAAATTACTTTACTAACTCCGACCCGTGAAACCTACCGGCCCGACATCCAAAGGTCTAACCGGGGTAGGTTCGTAGGTTCATCTAGACGCCACACAACCGCCTCCGAAAAACATTCATACACAATGGCCACCTAAGCACACATGCGCGCGGCAGAAATCGCTCCCACCCACTATTTGGGACACATGGGATTACCATGCTACCCGCGACCCGCAGTAGGTCCGAAATTTTAGAGGGGGGCAAAGTTTGTACTTTCCCCAAATTTCAAACAAGCGCATCCCATCTGTTCAAAAAAGCCAAAAACAAGCGTGTCCCAGACCGAAACATGGTTCTCCCTTAGCTCCCCC
>NC_057802.1:130730650-130734367 GCF_018294505.1 Triticum aestivum
CCTTTCCACCAGCGGCGAAACCCTGGCGTCCTCCGTCTGCCACCCCATCCCACCCATCAACCGCCGCCCTCCTCCTTCACGCCGGAGCCGATACCCCGACGTCGTCGTCCACCGCAACCTCAACCGCAACGCCCTCCACGGCTATTTGTTGAAGCTGAAGCCGAACCATCCGTACCTGAGCTAGTTCAACCACGCCATCCTGCGCTCACCGTTGCCGCCCCAACTTCGCCACCGTCCACCGCACCGGAGCTGTTCCTGCTACGTCATCCTTCACCGCCTCGGATCTGCTTCCCCTCCACCAACATACGGCCATGGCAACAGAGTCAACAATTTGGCCATGTGTTCGTCCAAGGTTGCACCCTCCTCCAAAACATCGGTTCCCCGGGCAAAAAGAAGAAGATCGCCAAGACATATGGACGACACCACACTGGCAACCAGAAATGGTACTCCTCTCCCCTTATTCGAGCAAATCTTACATGTATGCTTGCATAGTATTCATCCCACAAAAGACACTAGTTGACCGCTTCTTCTTGATACTAGATGTTCCTAGTAACTTGTGATGCACAAGGTTTCTCCTCATATACTATTTCACCTTAGCTAGAGGTCCGTCGCCCCCTGGATTTCAATTCTTGGTCTGTTGATTCCCAATTAATGGTAGCATACCCCGGCGTAACAGGCGCTTGTCCTCCTATGATGCCGGGGAAGCAGCGCCTCGGTGTTTATCTTAGGGGCGTGTGGGGCCTAGAGCTGCTGGCGCCTGATCTAGACGTCTGTCGGGATTAAAGGGATGGCCTGGGGGCGCTGCCAAGCATGGCGGTGGTGTGAGGTCGAGGGGAGGGCGGGGCGGTGGAGGCAGGGGTCTGGGCCGGTGGTCGCTGGCAGTTCGAGAAAGATCGTCAACATTGACTGGCAGGAGGTAGACGAAAGCCATCTGCCCTTTCCTTATAGATCGGACGGTTCATAAAAAAATTGACTGGCCTATTTATTTTCAGTCGACTGTTATCTTGATAGGACCACATGTGGTGGTGTGCTGGAGGAGTACCTGCATTTCTTGTGCTCATATATTACAAAATCATATGGAGTAGAATCTAATTTTGTTTTCCATGCAATGTTGTAGAGCTATCATATGTCTCCTGTCATTTATTTTTCAGCCACCTACTATCTGCAACATTTACAATGCACTAGTTTTGCACACACTTCACCCATACTCTCACTATTGTGTTTTTATGCAAGGGTATTTCAGACTCTGCCTTCACAGAAGCAGAAAAGAAAAGAGAGAAGTCGCTTCAGCGTGGTACACGGCTAGGCCAGACACGTTTCAGCATTATAAAGGGTGCAGTGTCAGCAGATGGAGACGGTAAACGTAACTCTGCAGTTGATGATCTCAATTGCCACACACAACCATCCCAGGTGCTTGCTTTAACTTCGCGGTGTCGTATGTGGTTGCATGTTGCATATGGTGTCTAGCTTGTATTCGAAAGGCCGAAGTCAGTCTTTATTAAGATAAGGAAAGATATTTTTTACATGAACCACCATCCCGGGAGCACCAGAAGTGTCGAAGTAATGGGCCACGGGTATCCTAACCCGAGTCCCAGAAACTTTCAAGACATCGGGACTAGCTGCGCCCCTCAGGACATCAACACGAAGCACCGCCTTCTGATGGCCGGCTGGCCCAAGCGGCCGGCTGCCAGGAGACGGCTAAGCTCCGGAAGGCGGCACAAAGACGGGCGGACTCCTTGCAGGCGGCCTCCAGAGAGGCCGGCTTCTAGCAGGCGGCCCACAACACCCTCAGAGTCTGCGCCCCCATTAAGAAGACAAAGACAGGATTAGGCTACAGTGTGGCCCATCGCCCCTGTATCCAGGGCCGGGCGTGGCCACAGTGCTCCGTACAGGCGGAGATCTCCACGCGGCGCGGCACTGTCGCCACTCCACCCCTGACGTCACTGCTGGCAGGCGAAGCCCTGTTCCCACGATGGCCTGTCGGTACGGACTGCAGGCGGCGGGCCCTACCAGGCAGCAAGAGCCCGGAAGACGGCGGAAGCTTGACCAGTCGGACCCAAGGGAGGCCAGCTTCTAGCAGGCGGCTTGTTCCTTCCTCGGGGCTCGTGCACCATTAACCAGACAAGACCCGGTGTGGCTATAGCGATCTCCCGCCATGCGGCGGGACTGTAGCCACGCTCCCCTAACCAAGCATGCGTCATTAGCATCACGGCTACAGTAATCAGCAGCCGGCAAGACCCGCGAGTGGCGGGAGCGGCCTGTCGGCTCCGTACCAGACCAGTCAGCGGGGCCCACCAAGCGGCGGGCCCCAGCAGCCGGCGGAGAAGCCGGTGACCAGAGACACTGACAGCCGGGTCCTACACCCGGCCAGATTACCATTGTACCCCTGGGGGGTAGGCCTATATAGACCCCCCCAGGGCACCCATGCAAAGGGTTCCCAACCTGTTAGAACTAGACTCATACCTGGAGGAAGGAGAGAGCATGCCTGCCTTCTTCTACCTCTAGCATACAGCTCAAGGAGCACCATTGTATCCACTAGTGCCTTAGTGATCATGCGGAGACCCCGCAGAGCAGGACTAGGGGTGTTATCTCCTAGGAGAGCCCCGAACTTGGGTAAAGTGCGCCGGCGTTCATGTCTACGCCTCATCCCGCTTCCAGGCACCGGCGACGTTCTACTCGCTCCCACCATGATAAGCCATCCATTGGCATATGTCGCACCCAACCCCCGACATTTGGCGCCCACCGTGGGGCGAGGTGCACCGTCCCCCGGAGACCTGTTCTAGATGGGAACCTTGTTCCTTCCTCGCGAGTGCTGCCAGCTAGGCATGCCAGACGGCGTCTGCGCCGACGCACTGCATGGCACGGAGGTCGCCTGTGCAGCGAGCTGCCTCGGTGATCTTGTTGGCGAGATTCGCCTCTCCGACGAGCCCGCGTCTGATGCGGGCACAGAGGGCCCCGAGAGCCACCTCGTCAGCCTCCTCGATCAGCTACACGTCGCCAGCAAGCCTGTTGTGGACTTGCAGTCGGTTGGCTCCACCGACCTGATGCTTGTCGACTACGACATGACGTCGCTTGACGCGTTCCCCACCAATGTGGTGGTCTACGACAAACCGCTTCCTCGCACGGACAGTGGCGGCAGCACCGTCACGGAGGTGCTCGTCATCAGCCACGGCGAGCACTCTGGCGGAGGTGGCCAGGATCCGTTGCAGGCGGCGATGCAAGACCTGATTGCGCCCATCCCAGAAGACGCCGACACTGAGACGCTGGAGGCACGCCGTGTCCAGCTCGTCGAAAGCGCCAATCGACTGGCCAGCATGAGACGCCTTTCGGAGGCCTACCAGCACGAGATGGACCGAGCCGTCGGCGGCACGCCGGCTCCTAGTGGGCCTAGCCGCATTGGCCTGATCCGACAGCATGGCGCGACCATCGCCAGCATGTTCGGGACAGATCGTCATGTCTAGGCCACGCCCGCAGACAACATACGAGCTGCCCAGGCGGCAGCAGACGAGCTAGACAAGCTCGAGGGCGATGAGCGTCGCCACATGCCGGAGCGCGTCCAGCAGCTCCTTGACGCGGCTGCTGAGCAGCAAGAGGCCAGCTGCCGCGCTGAAGTGCCCAACCGGCAAAACGACGACCCGCCTCCTTGCCAAGACCAAGGCGCGACATCCCGGCCGCCGACTGGTGGCGTCTGCGGCAGAAGAGACAAGGATGCCCAAG
>NC_057802.1:130734717-130769554 GCF_018294505.1 Triticum aestivum
GCAGGGAGAGGCGCGCTTCCCCGCCGCCTGTTGACCACCCGACACTCGGCGACCGCCTTGGCCGCCGGGAAGGAGTCGGAGAAAACAATGCCCGCCATCGGATCGACCGCCTCAACCGATCCCTGGCCCTAGAAGAAGAAGATGACTTGGGTCCACCTTGTTTTGGTCCCCGCATCTGAGATGAGCCCTTCCCCAAAGGGTTCATGCTCCCAAGAGATACGCCCAAGTACACCGGCTCCGTGAAGCCGGAGGACTGGCTGGTCGACTATTCCACAGCCGTCAGCATCGCAAACGGCAATAAGCGCATTGCCGTGAAGTACGTTCCGCTCATGCTCCAGGGTACAGCCCGGACATGGCTGAACGGCCTGAAGCCCCGCAGCATCAACAGCTGGGTTGATTTCACTGAAGCCTTCATCCGCAACTTCACCAGCACATACAAGCGACCGCCCAAGCCTCGCCAGCTCTCCTTGTGCGTCCAAGGCCCCAGCGAGTCGACGCGCAACTACCTCACGCACTGGGCCGAGCTGCGCAAATCCTGTGAGGGCGTGCACGAGGTGCAGGCCATCGAGTACTTTACCACCGGCTGCTGAGAAGGCACCCTCCTCAAGCATCGACTTCTCTGCGACGAGCCGACAACCCTCGATGAACTATTGATCATAGCAGACAAGTACGCCACGGCCGACTCCTCCATGAAGGCGGAGATCTAGGTTGATGCATCCGGCAAGGTGGAACCCCAAGCTCCTCGGACCCTGGCTGGTGATACCAGTCGGCGTCAGCAGCCGAACAACAACAAGCGCAAGGCCACGCAGCCAGCTTCCACAAGCCGGCAGGTGGCGACAGTCGAAGATCAGCAGCCGGAAGGGCAGCCACTACCCAAGCGTCAGAAGGGCGGCAAGCCCAACTGGTTACCCGCCTTCTCGTACGAGCAGACTCTTGATGCACCCTGCAAGTTCCACAGCGAAGCCGTCCAACCACACCACTCGGAAGTGCCACTGGCTCACCAGGATCGCCAAGGGTGATGGACTCCTGCCTCCTCCGCCTGCCGGCCCGCCGCCTCCTCCTCCCCAGCAGGCGGTGGTTCGGCCGGTCGGCGCAATACAAGATGAATACCCTATAGAGCATGGAGCTTATGTCATGTTCACCAGCGTGGCCGACGATAGGCACAGCAGACGGCAGCAACAACAAGAAGTAAATGCAGTAGCATCAGAGAGCCCCGAGTTCATGCATTGGTCTGATAAGCCCATCAGCTGGAGCAGAGCCGACCACCCGGAGGTGATGCCCAATCCCAGTTCTTATGCTCTGGTTTTGGATGCCACTTTCACCACAGACAGGCGGGCAGCTCACTTCTCCCGAGTCCTGATAGATGGCGGCAGCAGCATCAACATCCTGTACCGAGACACAATGGAGAAGTTAGGAATCAAGCAGAGGCAGCTTCAGCCCAGTCGGACTGTATTCCATGGCATAGTTCCTGGCCTTTCCTGCTCACCAATCGGCAAGACTCAAATTGATGTCCTCTTCGGAGACAAAGAGCATTTTCGCTGAGAGTCAGTCTGGTTTGAGGTGGTGGACCTTGAGAGCCCTTATCACGCACTGCTTAGCCGGCCTGCTCTGGCCAAGTCCGTGGAGGTCCCCCACTATGCCTACCTCAAGATGAAGATGCCAAGCACCAAGGGAATCCTAACCATAACCGGGGACTACAAGAAGTCGTCCGCCTATGCGGCAAACAGCAGCCGGCTAGCCGAGTCCCTCGCGATCGCGGCTGAAAAGCGGCTCCTTGACCGGGTTGTGGCCATGGTAGGCAAGCAGCCGAAAATGTCACCCAACCCCAAGGAGTCTGAAGCTGAGGGCTTGTTCAAGTCGGCGAAAGAAACAAAGAAGATACCCTTGGACCCGGAGCACCCGGAGAGGCACGCTATCATAGGTGCAAACCTTGCCAGCAAATAGGAAAGCGAGCTTGTCGATTTCCTCCATGAGAATCAGGACATCTTTGGATGGTCTCCCAAGGACATGCCGGGTGTTCCGACGGATTTCGCCGAGCACAAGCTACATGTCCGACCTCATGCCAAGCCAGTCAGGCAGCCCTTACGCCGCCTGTCAGAAGAGAAGAGAAGAGTTGTTGGAGAGGAGATAGCCCGACTTCTAGCAGCCGGCTTCATCATGGAAGTGTTCTTTCCAGAATGGTTAGCCAACCTAGTCCTTGTACTGAAGAAAAATAAGCAATGGCGCATGTGTATTGATTATACCAGCCTCAACAAAGCTTGCCCCAACGATCCCTTTGCCTTGCCATGAATTGACCAAGTGATAGACTCCACAGCCAGATGCGAGCTGCTGAGTTTTTTGGATGCATACTCAGGGTATCATCAGATTAAGCTGAACCCGGCAGACAGGCTGAAGACCGCCTTCATCACACCATTCGGAGCTTTCTGTTACCTGACCATGACGTTCGGCTTGAGGAATGCCGGCGCCACGTTTCAGCGTTGCATGCAGAAGTGTCTCCTCAAGCAACTCGGCAGAAACGCCCATGTCTATGTGGACGACGTTGTGGTGAAGACGGAGAAGCACGACATGCTGCTAGAAGACCTCAAGGAAACCTTTGAAAACTTGCGCCGATTTCAAATCAAGCTCAACCTGGAGAAATGCATCTTCGGAGTATCAGCCGGCCAGATTCTTGGTTTCCTGGTCTCAGAGCACGGCATAGAGTGCAACCCTGTGAAGATCAAGGCTATCGAGAGGATGGAGGTGCCCATCCGACTGCTGGACGTGCAAAAATTCACTGGCTGCTTGGCATCCATCAGCCGTTTCATCAGTTGGCTAGGCGAGAAAGCTCTTCCCCTATACCAGCTCATGAAGAAAACCACCTTTTTCGAGTGGAACGACAAGGCGGATGAAGATTTTCTCCAGCTCAAGAAGATGTTGACCACTCCGCCTGTCCTGGCGGCTCCGACTCCTAAGGAGCCCATGCTCCTCTACATCGCCGCTACCAGCCGGGTGGTCAGCACAGTCATAGTTGTGGAACGCAAGGAAGAAGGCAAAGCACTACCAGTCTAGAGGCCGGTGTATTACCTGAGTGAAGTGTTGTCCGCCTCCAAGCAGAACTACCCCCACTATCAGAAGATGTGCTATGGCGTGCACTTCGCCGCCAAGAAGCTGAAGCCATACTTTCAAGAGCACCCAATCACTTTGGTCTGCACTGCCCCACTTGCCGGGATCATTGGAAGCCGAGATACTTCAGGCCAAGTGGCCAAATGGGCCATAGATTTGGCCCCCTACACCATCTACTACCATCCTCGCACCGCCATCATGTCACAAGCACTGGCCGACTTCCTCATCGACTGGGCCGAGACCCAGTACCTGCCGCCAGGCGCCAGACTCCACCCATTGGCGGATGCACTTTGATGGTTCCAAGATGCGCACCAGTTTGGGAGCCGGCATCGTCCTCACCTCTCCCAAAGGCGACAAGCTCAGATATGTGCTGCAAATCCACTTTGCCGCCTCCAACAACATTGCTGAATACGAAGCACTCATTCACGGGCTCTGGCTTGCCAAGGAACTTGGCATTCGCCGGATCCTGTGCTATGGTGATTCCGACTTGGTGGTCCAGCAGTCGTCTGGAGACTGGGATGCCAAGGATGCAAATATGGCCAGCTACTGCTTTCTCGTCTAGCAACTCAGTGGATACTTTGAAGGGTGCGAGTTCCTCCATGTGCCAAGAAATGACAATGAGCAAGCAGATGCCTTGGCACAAATCAGCTCCACCCGGCAAGCAATACCAGCCAGCGTCGCCCTGCAATGCCTCCTCAAACCGTCTTTCAAGTCGTCACCAGAATAAGACTCCATCTTCGTGCCGGCTCCTCCTGAAGCACTTGGATCCGACTTGAGGACCCCAGCAGCCGACACAGGGAATTCGGCAGGCGGCCCGGGGACTGCGGCAGCCGCACGCGGCCCGGGGACTTCAGAACCCAGCCCAGGGATTGCAGCAGTCAGCCCGGGGACTTCATCGACTCAGCAAGCGGAAGCCGACTCCAACCCGCCGCCTCCCGGCCCAACCGCCCTCGTACAAGTTGTAATCCCGACAATCGAAGAAATAGCAGCACCTTCTTGGGCTCAGCCCATCCTCAACTTTCTGGTGAACAAAGAGCTGCCGACTGATGAGATCTCGGCCCGGCAAGTGCAACGCCGGGTAGTAGGGTACACCATTGTTAACAGAGAACTTGTGAGGCGCAGCGTCACTGGTGTGTACCAGCGCTGCGTGGAGCTAGAGCAAGGACAAGAAATCCTCAAAGATATCCATCAAGGCGAGTGTGGTCACCACGCGGCTTCAAGAGCACTTGTTACCAAAGCTTTCCGCCATGGTTTTTTCTGGCCGACTGCTCTAGAAGACGCCAAGGATTTGGTCCAGAAATGCAAAGGGTGCCAGAAGTTCCTCTCCAAGCCACATTAGCCGGCTTCTGCCCTCAAGACCATCCCCATTGCCTGGCCCTTCGCTGTCTGGGGGCCGGATATGGTGGGACCATTCAAGACAGCACGCGGCGGCATGACTCATCTGCTTGTCGCGGTGGACAAGTTCACCAAGTGGATAGAAGCAAAACTAATCAAGAAGTTGAATGGTCCGACTGTTGTGACTTTCATCGCCGACATCACCATCCGTTATGGCATACCACATAGCATCATCACCAACAACGGCACAAACTTTGCCAAAGGCGCTCTGGCCCGTTTCTGTGCAACGCAGGGCATCCGACTGGACCTAGCGTCCGTTGCCCATCCGCAGTCAAACGGCCAGGTGGAGCAAGCAAACAGCCTCATTTTGTCCGGCATCAAGCCCCGACTGGTCGAGCCCATGGAGCATTCGGCCGGCTGTTGGCTCGACGAGCTGCCGGCCGTCCTCTGGAGCTTGTGCACAACTCCGAACAAGTCAACCGGATTCACGCCCTTCTTCCTCGTCTACTGTGCCGAATATCAATGTGTTATTTCACTAGTCCGCCTGGCACCGGGTTCGACCAGTCGACCCCGGGACTCGCCGCCTTGTACTATGTAATGCTTCCTGCAGCCAGACAAGTAATATGTTGGCACTTAAGCCTTCTCCTGCCAGCAGCCACAGCTCACAGAGCGACTGTCTGGTGGGCAGGAGTTAAGGCAGAAAGGGTGTCCGCATGAAAAATGGCTAAGGACCGAAAGCATGCACATAGTTCAAGCCGGCTTCCCGCTTCACCAACCGGCTGCTGAGCAGCCGGCCGGCCGGCTTCTACTTAACTTGCTAAAAAACTCTAATTGGCTAAGTACTTACCATCCCAAAGCAGCCAAGTACTAGACCCACCCGCAGTCCGCAGAGCGGCTGTTTGGCTGGCCAGACGGCAGCCCAGGGAGGGCGGCAAAGGAAAAAAGCCAAGGAGCAGAAAGCAAGGAAAGATAAAACTCGGCAAGCATATTTACATATCAAAAGGCCTTTGGCCAACATTCAACAGAAGCTTTCAAATACACCCCACGGGTGGAATTGTGCGAAATTAACAAAGTTTGTCGAGAACTGATAAGCAGGTAAAAAAAGATAAATTGGCAGCCTAGGGAGCAGCAGACGGGTTTGGCGGAACGGTGGAATCGGTGGTGCCGGTTGGTGGAGCGGCCGGCTGGTCAGTCTCCGCTTGGTCGCCTTCAGCAGCAGTCGGCTCGCTCGGGTGTGGCTCGTTGCTGGAGGCGCGGTCGAGCTGAGGCTGGCCGTCCGCTTCAGCCTCTGGCGCTTCCTCTTCACCTTCCTCGTCCTCCTCATCTTCTCCCTCGTCGCTGGAGTCGATCACCTCGGCCGAGTCCTCGCCATCCTCCGGGTTCAGCCCGAACCACTCTGGTGGCGCCTCGGCACCATTCTCAGCCAGCTCCGGGACGAAGATGCTGGTGTTGGTGTACTCGGTGATCGCCGCCGCCCGCTTGACGAGTTCACCCTCCACCGCCACCTGCTCCTCCTGGGCCTCCTGTCGAAACATGGTCAGCTGGGCTAGATTTAGCCCAAGGTACCACGCCTTGACGAACTCCAAGGCCCGGCATGCTCCATCCCGGGCCGAGGAGCCCTTCAAGGCCTCAAGACGGCCGGCCGCCACCTCCAACCAGTCGGCAGTCCGGCTGGGACTGCGCGGAGCCGGCATGTCTGGCCACAGGGCGGAGATGGCCTGCGTCCCGACGCGCTGAAGACGGCGCAGCATCCGATGAGCCAGCCGAAGACGGGCCTGGATGATGAGAAGCTGTTCGCTGAGGGACCGGGGGGGGGGCGTTGGCAGCAATCTGCGCACCTTCCGCTCTCCGCTCTTCGCGATCAGCCTTGATGGCCTGATTGGCGGTGTCAGAGTGACCAGGGAAGAAGGCTGCTCAAACAGAACGCAAAGAGCCAAAGTCAGAGACAAGAAGCCGGTTCGATCAAGTAACCGGCAGCTCGAAGAAAGAAAAAGAGGGAAGCTTACCGTCAACCATGTCTTCAATTTTGCCGAAGCCGGTAGTCAGCAAAGCTTCCTTCTCGGTCCAGGCAGAGTGTTCGGTCTCGAACTCAGCAAGGAGAGCAGCCTCCTTTTCCTTCGCCTCCTTCTGGGCTTTCTTGAGAAGCTCCGCATGCTCCGCCAGTTGCGTGGTCAGCCGGTCATGCTCCTCGGCCAGTTTGCTGCAGTCTACCTCCTTGGCACACAACGCGGTGTTGGCTTCACCCAGCTGCTGCTGCAGGGCAGCGTTGGCCTCTGCAAGAAGGGAGAAAGAAAAAGGCGTCAACAGCCAACAGAGAAGAAGTACGGTCGCCGGGGAGATCCGGCCCGACTGCTCAGCAGCCGGCGCGAATCTCGGGGACTATAGCCCGCGGGTGCGCCATCGCGCCCCCGCAGAGAAAGAAGTTATCAATGTCAAGAAAGAAGAAGAACAGTTGTTGGGGAGATCCGGCCCGATTGCTCAGCACTCGGCCCGAATCTCGGGGACTACAGCCCGCGGGTGCGCTAGTGCGCCCCCGCAGAGAAACAAAACAAAGACTTACTCCGGCTTTCCGACAAGTCGGTGGACCGTTGATTCAGCTCCTGGACTTTGGAGTTGAAGGCGGCCCCGCGAAGGTTATGATAATCCTGCAGTGAAGATATCAGAGAATGTTAGTACCCGGAGCTTGCCAATTAAAGTTCCGAGCCTCCTGCTCAGCAGCCGGCCCGAAACTCGGGGACTACACCCAGTGGGTGCGCTGGCGCGCCCCCATAGAGAAATACAAGAATTAAAGATGAAGAACCAAGAAGTATACCCAGACGGCGGCTCGCGACTCCAGGAACGCTTGGTTGCACCACTTCAGGGCGTCGGCCTCGGCTCGGAGTTTGCCTTGGAAGTCCAGGATCGCCTGATTCAAAGGGCCTGTCCCGCCTCCCCGCGCCCAATCAACGGGCGCGGTGCTAGTCGCCTCGGCGTCCGGGATCGAAGAGCTCGCGGCACCGGCTGCCAGCGGCCGTGGCGCGGAAACCGCCTTTGCAAACCGGTGGCACGATGGCGTGTGGACCTCGGGAGTCGGGCCCATCACCATCTCGTCTCCGGCTGGCGGCACCGGCGGGTCCACCGGCTGCTTGTCTCGCGCCTCTCCAGATGGCGGTGGCAGAGGCACGGCCACGTCCAGCATGACGACGTCGCCGCCGTCCCTCTCCATAATTAGGTGCTCGTCGCCGGCTCCCCCAGTCGGCGCCACAAACTCTGGCGGTGGCGGCGCGGAGTTCAGAGGGATGACAAATAATGCTGACTGACGGCGCATGGCTTCTTTGGCCTGCTCCTTCGCCGCCGCGGTAGCCTCGGCCTCCGCCAGCTTCTTCAATGCGGCGGCCTCCGCCTTGTCTGCCTCCGCCTTCTCCAGGCGGGCGGCTTCCTGCTCCTCGCGCACCTCCTGCGCATTTCACTCCCGCGCCGCCCAGAGGTCGGCGGCCGGATCAATTCGCCGGGTGGTGGTGGAGGTCTCCGCCGACCCAATGACGGAGGCGGCGGCCGACTTATCAAGAGAGAGCGGGGCCCTAAGTCAAGAAAGACGTAGAAAGGAAGCTCAGACAGAATCAGCAAGGAAGGAAAGCACAAGAAAAGATACTTACGCCGACACCATGGGAGGCGCCTTCGGGAGCTTTTGAAATTTGGCCGCCTTCGTGGCGGCCTCCTTCCACCTCGTCACGGCGGTCGGATTCTTGTCCTTCTTCGGCGCGCTACCAAACAAGGTGGCACCCTGTTTACGCTTCCGCCTGCCGCCTCGAGCAGTCGGCTCGGCGGAGGGGCCCGCGTCCGTCTTGCTGGCGCCTCGTGCAGGGCGCGGCTCGTCTTCCTCATCGTCATCGTCATGCCAAGTCTCGATGCCGCCTTCTTCGGAGCCCCATGCTACATCGCCGCCGCCTATGGCGTCGTCCTCTAGGGCGGCCGCCCCCAAGTCGGGGTCGTCTACATCGCTCTCCTCCCGGTCCGACTGGTAGTTACCACCCGGCCCCACGACGGCGGCCGTCGCCGGAGACATGTAGAGCTGTGTCCCAAAGATCGACTGTTCAAGACCAAGATCAAGACCAAGACAAGTGCCAAAAGGAAAGAGTTGAAAAACTTACTGCAGGCGGCGGGTCGGCGCAGGAGTATGGCCGCTTGCCAAACCGCCATGATCCCTCCGACAGCTTGAGGTCGGCAATCTCGTTCACCATCCGGACCACCTCGGCAGTCGGCATGTCCCTCGTGCACATCCGGCTCGGGTCGCGGTGCCCGCTCATCCGATAGATCAGATGAGGCCGGCCTTGGAGCGGGAGGACCCGGCGCTCGACGAAGGCGACCAGCAGGTCGGATGCCACGAGGCCCTCCGCCTCTGTCAGCACCTGGAGCCGGTTGATGGCGGTAGTGGCGTCGGCTGATAGGGGCTTCGGCTTCTAGCCCCAGTTGGCCCAAGGCTCGGCTGGGGGGCCGGCTTCGTAGGGCGGCAGGTTGATGAAGTCGGTCGCCGGGTCGACGTTCTCCAGATAAAAATATGATATCTGCCACAGTTTCACCGACTGCGACAGCTTGATGGCGGGGAAGACGTTCTTCAGCGACGGTCGGCGCACCGCGACGAAGGCGCCGCACTGGGCTGCCACCTCCCGGACGGAGGTGCCCAGTTTGGTGTAGAAGAAGGCACCCCACAGCTCGATGGTGGGGAGGATGCCGAGGTAGCCCTCGCACGCCGTGACGAAGGCGGACAGCAGCGTCACGAAGTTGGGAATCAAGTGATGCGGCTGTAGATGGTAGAACTCCATGAAGGAACGGAGGAACCCACTCGTCGGCAGGCGGAAACCACGGAGGAAGTGCGAGCGGAAGATGACCCGCTCGCCTCCTTGCAGCACCGGCGAGATTTTCTTCTCTGGCGGCACGCGCACCTTGACGAAGCCCGGGCCGGGCAGCCGCCCTGTCGCGCGGAGGAAGGTGAGGTGGTCGACAATCACCACCGAGCCATCCCAGTCCCCTCCCTTCACGCGCGTCATGAAGAACGAGCGGGATAGAGCAAGAAGCTTGGGGCGGGCAAGCCAAGCGGCGGCGCCTCGGTGGAGCACAAAGGTGCGGCGGTAGCGAGGGGAAGAAGAAGAAGGTGACGAGGATGGGGCAGGAGGGCGCGCGTGCTCCGCCGCTCCCCCTCCTCCCCCTACTTATAATCGGCGGGCTATGAAGCCGAGGGGGCGAGGCATGGGATCGTGGGATTAACTGTACCCACGCCCCCCACGTCCCCGCGTTTACCACGCGAGTTAATGCGTGTTGTAACTCTGCGAAGAAGCTCAACCGTCTGCCTCGGCCGCAGCGGATCCGCTCGCGTGCCGAGGCCCGATGGTGGCGGGCCCATCCTGCTGTCGCGTCCCATCGCGCGCGTGGGCTAGCAGGCTGGCCCGGCTGGCTAACGCCATGTGGCATGTGAAGGAAATATGCCCTAGAGGCAATAATAAAGTATTATTTATTTCCTTATATCATGATAAATGTTTATTATTCATGCTAGAATTGTATTAACCGGAAACATAATACATGTGTGAATACATAGACAAACAGAGTGTCACTAGTATGCCTCTACTTGACTAGCTCGTTAATCAAAGATGGTTATGTTTCCTAGCCATAGACATGAGTTGTCATTTGATTAACGGGATCACCTCATTAGGAGAATGACGTGATTGACTTGACCCATTCCATTAGCTTAGCACTCGATCGTTTAGTATGTTGCTATTGCTTTCTTCATGACTTATACATGTTCCTATGACTATGAGATTATGCAACTCCCGTTTACCGGAGGAACACTTTGTGTGCTACCAAACGTCACAACGTAACTGGGTGATTATAAAGGTGCTCTACAGGTGTCTCCAAAGGTACTTGTTGGGTTGGCGTATTTCGAGATTAGGATTTGTCAGTCCGATTGTCGGAGAGGTATCTCTGGGCCCACTCGGTAATGCACATCACTATAAGCCTTGCAAGCATTGTAACTAATGAGTTAGTTGCGGGATGATGTATTACGGAACGAGTAAAGAGACTTGCTGGTAACGAGATTGAACTAGGTATCGAGATACCGACGATCGAATCTCGGGCAAGTAACATACCGATGACAAAGGGAACAACGTATGTTCTTATGCGGTCTGACCGATAAAGATCTTCGTAGAATATGTGGGAACCAATATGAGCATCCAGGTTCCGCTATTGGTTATTGACCGGAGAGGTGTCTCGGTCATGTCTACATAGTTCTCGAACCCGTAGGGTCCGCATGCTTAACGTTACGATGACAGTTATATTATGAGTTTATATGTTTTGATGTACCGAAGGTTGTTCGGAGTCCCGGATGTGATCACGGACATGACGAGGAGTCTCGAAATGGTCGAGACATAAAGATTGATATATTGGAAGCCTATGTTTGGACATCGGAAGTGTTCCGGGTGAAATCGGGATTTTTCCGGAGTACCGGGAGGTTACCGGAACCCCCCGGTAACTTAATGGGCCTTATTGGGCCTAGGTGGAAGAGAGGAGAGGAGGCTAGGGCAGGGCCGCGCCCCCTTCCCCCCCAGTCCGAATAGGACAAGGAGAGGGGGGCGGCGCCCCCCTTCCTTCCTCCCCTCCACCTCTTCCCCCTTCCACTCCTAGTCCAACATGGAAAAAGGGGGGGAGTCCTACTCCCGGTAGGAGTAGGACTCCTCCTGGCGCGCCACACCTCCTTGGCCGGCGGCCTCCCCCTTGCACCTTTATATACGGGGGCAGGGGGGCACCTCTACACGCACAATTGATCAACGATCTTTTAGCCATGTGCGGTGCCCCCCACCACCATATTACACCTCGATAATATCGTAGCGGAGCTTAGGCGAAGCCCTGCGTCGGTAGAACATCATCATCGTCACCACGCCGTCGTGCTGACGAAACTCTCCCTCAACACTCGGCTGGATCAGAGTTCGAGGGACGTCATCGAGCTGAACGTGTGCTGAACTCGAAGGTGTCGTGCGTTTGGTACTTGATCGGTCGGATCGTGAAGACGTACGACTACATCAACCACGTTGTGTTAACGCTTCCGCTTTCGGTCTACGAGGGTACGTGGACAACACTCTCCCCTCTCGTTGCTATGCATCACCATGATCTTGCGTGTGCGGAGGAAATTTTTTGAAATTACTACGTTCCCTAACAGTGGCATCCGAGCCTGGTTTTATGCGTTGATGCTATGCACGAGTAGAACACAAGTGAGTTGTGGGCGATATAAGTCATACTGCTTACCAGCATGTCATACTTTGGTTCGGCGGTATTGTGAGATGAAGCGGCCCAGACCGACATTAAGCGTACGCTTACGCGAGACTGGTTTCACTGTTGCGAGCACTCGTTGCTTAAAGGTGACTGGCGGGTGTCTGTCTCTCTCACTTTAGTTGAACCGAGTATGGCTACGCCTGGTCCTTGCGAAGGTTAAAACAACACCAACTTGACAAACTATCGTTGTGGTTATGATGCATAGGTAAGAACGGTTCTTGCTGAGCCCGTAGCAGCCACGTAAAACTTGCAACAACAAAGTAGAGGACGTCTAACTTGTTTTTGCAGGGCATGTTGTGATGTGATATGGTCAAGACATGATGCTATATTTTATTGTATGAGATGATCATTTTTTGTAACCGAGTTATCGGCAACTGGCAGGAGCCATATGGTTGTCACTTTATTGTATGCAATGCAATCGCCATGTAATTGTTTTACTTTATCACTAAGCGGTAGCGATAGTCGTAAAAGCAATAAGTTGGCGAGACGACAACGATACGACGATGGAGATCATGGTGTCGCGCCGGTGACGATGGTGATCATGACGGTGCTTCGGAGATGGAGATCACAAGCACAAAATGATGATGGCCATATCATATCACTTATATTGATTGCATGTGATGTTAATCTTTTATGCATCTTATCTTGCTTTGATTGACGGTAGCATTATAAGATGATCTTTCACTAAAATTTCAAGATAAAAGTGTTCTCCCTGAGTATGCACCGTTGCGAAAGTTCTTCGTGCTGAGACACCACGTGATGATCAGGTGTGATAGGCTCTACGTTCAAATACAATGGGTGCAAAACAATTGCACACGCGGAATACTCAGGTTAAACTTGACGAGCCTAGCATATGCAGATATGGCCTCGGAACACGGAGACCGAAAAGTCGAGCGTGAATCATATAGTAGATATGATCAACATAGTGATGTTCACCATTGAAACTACTCCATCTCACGTGATGATCGGACATGGTTTAGTTGATTTGGATCACGTAATCACTTAGATGATTAGAGGGATGTCTATCTATGTGGGAGTTCTTAAGTAATATGATTAATTGAACTTGAATTTATCATGAACTTAGTACCTGATAGTATCTTGCTTGTCTATGTTAATTGTAGATAAATGGCCCGTGTTGTTGTTCCGTTGAATTTTAATGCGTTCCTTGAGAAATCAAAGTTGAAAGATGATGGTAGCAATTACACGGACTGGGTCCGTAACTTGAGGATTATCCTCATTGCTGCACAGAAGAATTACGTCCTAGAAGCACCGCTAGGTGCCAGGCCTCCTGCAAGAGCAACACCAGAAGTTATGAACGTCTGGCAGAGCAAAGCTGATGACTACTCGATAGTTCAGTGTGCCATGCTTTACGGCTTTGAATCGGGTCTTCAACGACGTTTTGAACGTCATGGAGCATACGAGATGTTCCAGGAGTTGAAGTTAATATTTCAAGCAAATGCCCGGATTGAGAGATATGAAGTCTCCAATAAGTTCTATAGCTGCAAGATGGAAGAGAATAGTTCTGTCAGTGAGCATATACTCAAAATTTCTGGGTATAATAATCACTTGATTCAACTGGGAGTTAATCTTCCGGATGATAGCGTCATTGACAGAATTCTTCAATCACTGCCACCAAGCTACAAGAGCTTTGTGATGAACTATAACATGCAAGGGATGAATAAGACAATTCCCGAGCTCTTCGCAATGCTAAAGGCAGTGGAGGTAGAAATCAAAAAGGAGCATCAAGTGTTGATGGTCAGTAAAACCACTAGTTTCAAGAAAAAGGGCAAAGGGAAGAAGAAGGGGAACTTCAAGAAGAACAGCAAGCAAGTTGCTGTTCAGGAGAAGAAACCCAAGTCTGGACCTAAGCCTGAAACTGAGTGCTTCTACTGCAAGCAGACTGGTCACTGGAAGTGGAGCTGCCCCAAGTATTTGGCGGATAAGAAGGATGGCAAGGTTAACAAAGGTATATGTGATATACATGTTATTGATGTGTACCTTACTAATGCTCGCAGTAGCACCTGGGTATTTGATACTGGTTCTGTTGCTAATATTTGCAACTCGAAACAGGGGCTACAGATTAAGCGAAGATTGGCTAAGGACGAGGTGACGATGCGCGTGGGAAATGGTTCCAAAGTCGATGTGATCGCGGTCGGCACGCTACCTCTACATCTACCTTCGGGATTAGTTTTAGACCTAAATAATTGTTATTTGGTGCCAGCTTTGAGCATGAACATTATATCTGGATCTTGTTTAATGCGAGACGGTTATTCATTTAAATCAGAGAATAATGGTTGTTCTATTTATATGAATAATATCTTTTATGGTCATGCACCCTTGAAGAGTGGTCTATTTTTGATGAATCTCGATAGTAGTGACACACATATTCATAATGTCAAAGCCAAAAGATGCAGAGTTGATAATGACAGTGCAACTTATTTGTGGCACTGCCGTTTGGGTCATATCGGTGTAAAGCGCATGAAGAAACTCCATAGTGATGGACTTTTGGAATCACTTGATTATGAATCACTTGGTACTTGCGAACCGTGCCTCACGGGCAAGATGACTAAAACACCGTTCTCCGGAACAATGGAGAGAGCAACAGATTTATTGGAAATCATACATACAGATGTATGTGGTCCGATGAATATTGAGGCTCGTGCCGGATATCATTATTTTCTCACCTTCACAAATGATTTGAGCAGACATGGGTATATCTACTTAATGAAACATAAGTCTGAAACATTTTTAAAAAGTTCAAAGAATTTCAGAGTGAAGTTGAAAATCATCGTAACAAGGAAATAAAGTTTCTACGATCACATCGTGGAGGAGAATATTTGAGTTACGAGTTTGGCCTACATTTGAATCAATGCGGAATAGTTTCGCAACTCACGCCACCCGGAACACCACAGCGTAATGGTGTGTCCGAATGTCGTAATCGTACTTTACTAGATATGGTGCGATCTATGATGTCTCTTACTGATTTACCGCTATCGTTTTGGGGTTATGCTTTAGAGACGGCTGCATTCACTCTAAATAGGGCACCATCGAAATCCGTTGAAACGACACCTTATGAACTATGGTTTGGCAAGAAACCAAAGGTTTCGTATCTTAAAGTTTGGGGTTGCGGTGCTTATGTGAAGAAACTTCAACCTGATAAGCTCGAACCTAAATCGGAGAAATGTGTCTTCATAGGATACCCAAAGGAGACTGTTGGGTACACCTTCTATCACAGATCCGAAGGCAAGACATTCGTTGCTAAGAATGGATCCTTTCTAGAGAAGGAGTTTCTCTCGAAAGAAGTGAGTGGGAAGAAAGTAGAACTTGATGAGGTAACTGTACCTGCTCCCTTATTGGAAAGTAGATCATCACAGAAACCAGTTTCTGTGACACATACACCAATTAGTGGGGAAGTTAATGATAATGATCATGAAACTTCAGATCAAGTTATTACTGAACCTCGTAGGTCAACCAGATTAAGATCCGCACCAGAGTGGTACGGTAATCCTGTTCTGGAGGTTATGTTACTAGACCATGACGAACCTAAGAACTATGAAGAAGCGATGTTGAGCCCAGATTCCGCAAAATGGCTTGAGGCCATGAAATCCGAGATGGGATCCATGTATGAGAACAAAGTATGGACTTTGGTTGACTTGCCCGATGGTCGGCAAGCCATTGAAAATAAATGGATCTTCAAGAAGAAGACTGACGCTGATGGTAATGTTACTGTCTATAAAGCTCGACTTGTTGCGAAAGGTTTTCGACAAGTTCAAGGGATTGACTACGATGAGACCTTCTCGATGCTTAAGTCTGTCCGAATCATGTTAGCAATTGCCGCATTTTATGATTATGAAATTTGGCAAATGGATGTAAAAACTGCATTCCTGAATGGATTTCTAGAAGAAGAGTTGTATATGATGCAACCGGAAGGTTTTATCGATCCAAAGGGAGCTAACAAAGTGTGCAAGCTCCAGCGATCCATTCATGGACTGGTGCAAGCATCTCGGAGTTGGAATAAACGCTTTGATAGTGTGATCAAAGCATTTGGTTTTATACAGACTTTTGGAGAAGCCTGTATTTACAAGAAAGTGAGTGGGAGCTCAGTAGCATTTCTGATATTATATGTGGATGACATATTGCTGATTGGAAATGACATAGAATTTCTGGATAGCATAAAGGGTTACTTGAATAAGAGTTTTTCAATGAAAGACCTCGGTGAAGCTGCATATATATTAGGCATTAAGATCTATAGAGATAGATCAAGACGCTTAATTGGACTTTCACAAAGCACATACCTTGACAAAGTTTTGAAGTTCAAAATGGATCAAGCAAAGAAAGGGTTCTTGCCTGTACTACAAGGTGTGAGATTGAGTAAGACTCAATGCCCGACCACTGCAGAAGATAGAGAGAAGAAGAAAGATGTTCCCTATGCTTCAGCCATAGGCTCTATCATGTATGCAATGCTGTGTACCAGACCTGATGTGTGCCTTGCTATAAGTTTAGCAGGGAGGTACCAAAGTAATCCAGGAGTGGATCACTGGACAGCGGTCAAGAACATCCTGCAATACCTGAAAAGGACTAAGGATATGTTTCTCGTTTATGGAGGTGACAAAGAGCTCATCGTAAATGGTTACGTTGATGCAAGATTTGACACTGATCCGGACGATTCTAAATCGCAAACCGGATATGTATTTACATTGAACGGTGGAGCTGTCAGTTGGTGCAGTTCTAAGCAAAGTGTCGTGGCGGGATCTACGTGTGAAGCGGAGTACATAGCTGCTTCGGAAGCAGCAAATGAAGGAGTCTGGATGAAGGAGTTCATATCCGATCTAGGTGTCATACCTAGTGCATCGGGACCAATGAAAATCTTTTGTGACAATACTGGTGCAATTGCCTTAGCAAAGGAATCCAGATTTCACAAGAGAACCAAGCACATCAAAAGACGCTTCAATTCCATCCGGGATGTAGTCTAGGTGGGAGACATAGAAATTTGCAAGATACATACGGATCTGAATGTTGCAGACCCGTTGACTAAGCCTCTTCCACGAGCAAAACATGATCAGCACCAAGACTCCATGGGTGTAAGAATCATTACTGTGTAATCTAGATTATTGACTCTAGTACAAGTGGGAGACTGAAGGAAATATGCCCTAGAGGCAATAATAAAGTATTATTTATTTCCTTATATCATGATAAATGTTTATTATTCATGCTAGAATTGTATTAACCGGAAACATAATACATGTGTGAATACATAGACAAACAGAGTGTCACTAGTATGCCTCTACTTGACTAGCTCGTTAATCAAAGATGGTTATGTTTCCTAGCCATAGACATGAGTTGTCATTTGATTAACGGGATCACCTCATTAGGAGAATGACGTGATTGACTTGACCCATTCCATTAGCTTAGCACTCGATCGTTTAGTATGTTGCTATTGCTTTCTTCATGACTTATACATGTTCCTATGACTATGAGATTATGCAACTCCCGTTTACCGGAGGAACACTTTGTGTGCTACCAAACGTCACAACGTAACTGGGTGATTATAAAGGTGCTCTACAGGTGTCTCCAAAGGTACTTGTTGGGTTGGCGTATTTCGAGATTAGGATTTGTCAGTCCGATTGTCGGAGAGGTATCTCTGGGCCCACTCGGTAATGCACATCACTATAAGCCTTGCAAGCATTGTAACTAATGAGTTAGTTGCGGGATGATGTATTACGGAACGAGTAAAGAGACTTGCTGGTAACGAGATTGAACTAGGTATCGAGATACCGACGATCGAATCTCGGGCAAGTAACATACCGATGACAAAGGGAACAACGTATGTTGTTATGCGGTCTGACTGATAAAGATCTTCGTAGAATATGTGGGAACCAATATGAGCATCTAGGTTCCGCTATTGGTTATTGACCGGAGAGGTGTCTCGGTCATGTCTACATAGTTCTCGAACCCGTAGGGTCCGCACGCTTAACGTTACGATGACAGTTATATTATGAGTTTGTATGTTTTGATGTACCAAAGGTTGTTCGGAGTCCCAGATGTGATCACGGACATGACGAGGAGTCTCAAAATGGTCGAGACATAAACATTGATATATTGGAAGCCTATGTTTGGACATCGGAAGTGTTCCGGGTGAAATCAGGATTTTTCCGGAGTACCGGGAGGTTACCGAAACCCCCCGGTAACTTAATGGGCCTTATTGGGCCTAGGTGGAAGAGAGGAGAGGAGGCTAGGGCAGGGCCACGCCCCCTTACCCCCCCCAGTCCGAATAGGACATGGAGAGGGGGGCGGCGCCCCCCTTCCTTCCTCCCCTCCACCTCTTCCCCCTTCCACTCCTAGTCCAACATGGAAAAAGGGGGGAGTCCTACTCCCGGTAGGAGTAGGACTCCTCCTGGCGCGCCACACCTCCTTGGCCGGCGGCCTCCCCCTTGCACCTTTATATACGGGGGCAGGGGGGCACCTCTACACACACAATTGATCAACGATCTTTTAGCCGTGTGCGGTGCCCCCCTCCACCATATTACACCTCAATAATATCGTAGCGGAGCTTAGGCGAAGCCCTGCGTCGGTAGAACATCATCATCGTCACCACGCCGTCGTGCTGACGAAACTCTCCCTCAACACTCGGCTGGATTGGAGTTCGAGGGACGTCATCGAGCTGAACGTGTGCTGAACTCGGATGTGCCGTGTGTTCGGTACTTGATCGGTCGGATCGTGAAGACGTACGACTACATCAACCGCGTTGTGTTAACGCTTCCGCTTTCGGTCTACGAGGGTACGTGGACAACACTCTCCCCTCTCGTTTCTATGCATCACCATGATCTTGCGTGTGCGTAGGAATTTTTTTGAAATTACTACGTTCCCTAACAGCATGCCCACGACGGGCGGCTGGCCTGGAAGCTTTGCTAGCACGCCACCCAATTCCTGCTGTGGCGTTTGAAGTTTCAGACAAATCCGACTGGACGTGGCAGACTCCCACCAGGCGGCTTGCCAGGAGTCGGATGAAGCTTCCGTCTAGAGCACCCGGAGAAAGAAACTGTTCAGGCTCCTCGGCTCCTCAACCGCGACGCCTCACCAGCTTCGGGGACTACTGTCGGAGTAATGGGCCACGGGTATCCTAACCCGAGTCCGAGAACATTTCAAGGCATCGGGACCGGCTGCGCCCCTCAGGACATCAACATGAAGCACCGCCTTCTGATGGCCGGCTAGCCCAAGCGGCCGGCTGCCAGGAGACGGCTAAGCTCCAGAAGGCGCCACCAAGACGAGCTGACTCCTTGCAGGCGGCCTCCAGAGAGGCCGGCTTCTAGCAGGCGGCCCACAGCGCCCTCAGAGTGCGCCCCCATTAAGAAGACAAGACAGGATGAGGCTACAGTGTGGCCCATCACCCCCGTATCCAGGGTCGGGCGTGGCCAAAGTGCTCCGTACAGCGGAGATCTCCGCCCGGCGCGGCACTGTCGCACTCCACCCCTGACGTCACTGCTGGCAGGCGAAGCCCTGTTCCCACGACAGCCTGTCGGTACGGCCTGCAGGTGGCGGGCCCTAGAAGGCAGCGAGAGGCCGGAAGACGGCGGAAGCTTGACTAGTCGGACCCAAGGGAGGCCGGCTTCTAGCAGGCGGCCCGTTCCTTCCTCGGGGCCCGTGCACCATTAACCAGATAAGACCCGGTGTGGCTACAGCGATCTCCCGCCAGACGGCGGGACTGTAGCCACGCTGCCCTGACCAAGCATGCGTCATTAGCATCACGGCTATAGTAATCAGCAACCGCCAAGACCCACGAGCGGCGGGAGCGGCCTGTCGGCTCCGTACCAGACCAGTCGGCGGGGCCCAACATGTGGCGGGCCCCAGCAGCCGGCGAAGAAGCCGGCGACCAGAGACACTGACAGCCGGGTCCTACACCCGGCCAGATTACCATTGTACCCCTGGGGGCTAGGCCTATATAAACCCCCCAGGGCACCCATGCAAAGGATTCCCAACTTGTTAGAACTAGACTCATACCTAGAGGAAGGAGAGAGCATGCCTGCCTTCTTCTACCTCTAGCATACAGCTCAAGGAGCACCATTGTATCCACTAGTGCCTTAGTGATCATGCGGAGACCCCGCAGAGCAGGACTAGGGGTGTTATCTCCTAGTAGAGCCCCGAACCTGGGTAAAGTGCGCCGGTGTTCGTGTCTACGCCTCATCCCGCTTCCAGGCACTGGCGACGTTCTACTCGCTCCCACCATGATAAGCCATCCATTGGCATATGTCGCACCCAACCCCCGACACGAAGTCAAATAGCTAGTCAGGGCACTGGCCGAGCCAGTGACAAGCCCAGCACAGTAGGCATCACCTAGAAGCCAACTAAAAAGCCACGATTGTGGCGAAGCAGCCCGCCTCCCAACAGGCTCTCAGGTCCTAGATGATCATGCTCACCACTCCAGCCGGATGTCTAGCTTGTATTGCTTCCAATTTGGTTAAACTACATCTGCTTAGCTTACACACAATACCATTTAATATGACATGCCTTCCTGTTTTTGGTACATACTAGTTCTTACATCAAACTAATGTTCTTGTGTATCCCTCATCAATCACTTATGATGAGGCAGTCAGGCCAGTGGACTACTATGAGAAAAGATCCTCATTTAAAGAATGCAGCATCAGCCTCCCCACATGATTCTCTAGAAACAGCAAGGCTAGATGAAGGTAGTGAACGTAGCTCTATAGTTGATTACGGCATTTCCCCTACACTAGCATCGCAGGTGCTTGCTCTAACTTGGCAGCGTGATATGTGGTTGCATGTTGCATATGGTGTCTAGATTGTAATTCTTACAATCTGGTTAAATTGCATGTGCTATTCTCCTTAGTTTATACATTATACCTATTAATGTGACATACCTTCCTGTTTTTAGTACATAGTACATCTGTCTATTAAGCATGTCATTACATAAAACTACTGTTTTTTTTGTATCCCGCATCAATCAATATGACGAGACACCTTTAGTATATGCATTGTGATAGTAATTGCATCTTTCGTATGATTTATAGCATGCGCTACTTCTAATTTGTTGAAATGCGATTTATGATGGGACGCTTTTAACTTGGCAGAGTCATATTGGTTGCATCTTCCATGTGGTGTCTATTTTGCACTGCTTCTTATTTGTTGAAATGGTTTCTGCTTAGTTTACACAAGTAGTTGTGAATATGCCATGCCGTCCTGTTTTTTGTATTATTCCATCCTGGTATCATGTGTTTGCCTTACATCAAAGAGTGATTGTCAGTATCATGCACGAGTGAGTTCTAAAGAGTGAATTTTATTGCTTTTTCTTGTCGGTTTTACTTGACAATTCAAAATCAATAAAGCGGAAGGAAGTTAGCAAGGCAGCTGATAAAGGTTGAAAGTGCAACTATCCCTGGATGGTTTTGGTAATTCCTAACAACATATAGCTCATTGAGCTAATGCTATTTCAAGATAAATTTTTCAGGAAAGCTCAATGATTGGCATGGATTAGGAATGTGGACCCCTCAAAATGCTAAGGACACATATTAGCTCAAGCTCAAGACTCTACATTTTACTTTTAGTGATCCAAGATCACATTGAGTACATAGGAAAAGCCAATACTACTAAAAGGGGATGAGGTGTTGCTTAATGGCTGACTTTCTCAAAATGCTTAGTGATATGCTCCAAAAACCCTCAACCACTTTCTCATATCCACATATGTCCCAAACCAAAAGTCAAACTCGGCGCCACCGAGACATTCGATCCGACGCCACCGAGTTCACTTGACATAGCAACTGCCACAAACCCTAGTCACTTCAGTCTCACCGATAGGGATCTCGGTCTCACCAAGATGGGATTGCAAACTCTCTGTTTCCCTTCGTAACATTTTGGTCCAACCGAGATGAGCGATCGGTCCCACCGAGTTCGCAATGCAAACTCTCTGTTTCCCCTTCATAACGTTTCGTCTTACCGAGATGAGTGAATCGGTCCCACTGAGTTTGCCTGACCAACTCTCTGGTTAGCTTATTACCAAAATCGATCCCACCGAGTTTGTTTAATCGGTATCACCGAGATTGCTTTATGCCCTAACCCTAATCAAATCAGTCCCACCGAGTTGACATGTCGGTCCCACCGAAAAGCCTAACGTTCACATTTTGAACTGAATCAGTCTGACCGAGTTTTCTGATTCGGTCCCACCAAGTTTGGTGAATTGTGTGTAACGGTTAGATTTTGTGTGGAGGCTATATATACCCCTCCACCCACTCTTCATTCGTGAGGAGAGCCATCAGAACATGCCTACACTTCCAACATACATTTTCTGAGAGAGAACCACCTACTCATGTGTTGAGGTCAAGATATTCCATTCCAACCACATAAATCTTGATCTCTAGCCTTCTCCAAGTTGCTTTCTACTCAAATCATCTTTCCACCAAATCCAAATCTGTGAGAGAGAGTTGAGTGTTGGGGAGACTATCATTTGAAGCATAAGAGCAAGGAGTTCATCATCAACACGCCATCTATTACCTTTTGGAGAGTGGTGTCTCCTATATTGGTTAGGTGTCACTTGGGAGCCTCCGTCAAGATTGTGGAGTTGAACCAAGGAGTCTGTATGGGCAAGGAGATCGCCTACTTCGTGAAGATCTACCCTAGTGAGGCAAGTCCTTCGTGGGCGATGGCCATGGTGGGATAGACAAGGTTGCTTCTTCGTGGACCCTTCATGGGTGGAGCCCTCCGTGGGCTCGCGCAACCATTACCCTTCGTGTGTTGTCTCCATCAACGTGAATGTACGATAGCACCACCTATCGGAACCACACCAAAAATCTCCGTGTCTACATTGCATTTGCTCCCTCCAAACTCCTCCCTTTACCTTCATGTGCAATGTTTTACATTCCGCTGCTATACTCTTAGACTTGCATGTGTAGGTTGATTGCTTGACTTGTGCTAAATTGTTAAAATCTACCAAGACTTAAAATTGGGAAAAGGCTAGATTTTTATTTAGTCAAGTAGGCTAATCACCCCACCCCCCTCTAGACATACTTTCGACCCTACAAAGGTGCTCCTTCCAAACGGAGGGCCTCTACAGATTCTACTCCTCCATCCCCCAAGACGATTTACAAGACAACACATGCACAGACACTCAACGTAGCTGTGTTGATGATGAGCACGTCTCCCCTAGTGCACCATCACAGGTGCTCCCTCTAACTTGGCACTGTTATATGTGGTTGCATGTTATGTATGATGTCTAGCTTGTATTGCTTCTAATTTTGTTGAATTCCATCTGCTTACTTTACACATTATACTTGTGAATAAGACACGTGTTCCTATTTCTAGAACATACAATATATGTCTATCACACCATGTTCTTACATCAAAGTACTACTGTTGTGTAACCTGCAACAATCACTTATCATAAGACACGTTTGACTTGGGAGTGTGATATAGTTTACATCTCGCATTCTTTTCTTGCTTGAACTACTTCTAATTTGTTGAAATGGCACTTATGACGAGACAGTTTTAACCTGGTACAGTGATATTCATTGCATCTTTCATATGGTGTCTAGCTTTCATTGCTTCTAATTTGTTGAAATGCCTTCTCCTTAGTTTACACATCATAAGTTGTGAATATACAATGGCACTAATGACGAGAGACCTTTAACTTGGTAGTGTGATGTTGTTTGCATCTTGCATATGATTTATTTCTTATACTGCTTCACATTTGTTTAAACGCCATTTATGATGAGACACTGTTAACTTGGCAGAGTGATATTTGTAGCATCTTTCATATGGTGTCTACCTTCCATTGCATTGCTTCTAATTTAGTGAAATGTCTTCTGATTAGTTTACACATCAGAGTTCTGGTTATCTCATGCCGTCCTGTTTTTCGTACATATTACATCCTCCTATCATGTGGTTGTCTAACATCAAAGTTCAGTTCTTCTGTATCACGCATCAATTTGTTCTGAAGAACTAAATTGTTATTCGTTTTTCTTGTCGGCTTGACTTAACATGGCACAGAGAAAGAGGAAGCAATACAGAATGACAGGGAAAGGGAAGCGGAAGAATCCTGCAGATTCTGCTGGTACTGATGGTGCAATAGAAGGTCAAAGTCCACCAGAAAATTGTACAAACAGGGTATCCCGTGCTACATGAGCTGTAGAACAAGCCAAAGAGAAACAAATAGCTGCCACCAAACAATCAGAGAGAGCCCTAGTTGTTGCAACACCTTCCACAGTACCACCAGCTGCACGATTTACTCGTTGGTCAACTCAGCTAGCAGCACGTTCCCAAGCTCCCTTGCCACCTGACACTACTTTTGAAGCACTCTTGACACAAGATGAGTTGGCAAGATCAGATGAACTTTGTGAGATTCAACAACAAGAAGGTAGTTGCCGGAGTCAAGTTACAGTTGCATGCTTCTTTATATGTAGTCTCACAGTTTGATGTACACTAACACTTCCTATGTTCGTTGTTGGACTAGCACCTAGGTGCAAGAGGAAACAAACATCAGGGATAATGCTCGATAGGTTAACTAACTCTAGAGGAGGAAGAATGGAGATCCATTTTGAGGCAGGTTTAAAAAGGTCGCGTGATGCTACAGAGTCAGCCAAGTTAGTATCAGAGGTAGCGGTTGCCGTTAGGTGTCATGTACGTATCCTCCCAACATGGATTCAGTACAGGAATGACAAAGACGAAACCCAGTTCAACACCTTCCTCGACCATTTATCTGTAAGTATGGTGATGTATGGAAACTAGTAATATCGTCTTGCTTTGTCCCATACTTTCTAGGTTGCTGATAATGAGACTCCCATAATTTTCAACAGATGAGGTTCAAGTTGGATAGCCAAGATGATGCAACCAGGCAAGCTTGCACCCATGTTTTCAAGTCTGCTCTGCGATAGTATCAGTATAACTTGAGGAAAACTCACTTTGAAGGCAAGGCGAACAGTGAACTTGCCCAAACATCTCAAGTGGAAAATATATCGGATGAAGACTGGAGAGGCCTCGTTAAACACGGGTCTGATCCGAAGTATCAGGTACATTATATATATATATATATGTGATCAGATCACATGTTGAAGTCCTATTACGCATGTGCCACACAAACCTATCTTCTTGTAGGTGAACTGTTCAAAGAACAAGGCCAACCGTACAAAAGTGAAATTCCAACAGATGACAGGATCTCGTTGCTATATTGCACACTCTGAGGCTCTTGTAATTAGCTGCTGTTTCACTCTTTTTGCTGTACCATATTATCAGATCTATATTGACTTGTTCCGAATGTAGAGGAAAGCCCGCAAGGACCAAAAAGTACCTGAACCAAATGTTGTGCAAATCTTCAAGGACTGTCACACCAGCAAGACGAAGGGCATTACTACACCAGTCAAAGCCGCTGTTGTAAGTCCTTAATCCTCATGCCTTTTAACTACTACTTACCCTGACTTGTGCCTTGAACTGCATGGTTTGCAGCCAATGTCTATTACTCTTTTCAATTTTATACACAATTGTCTTAGCGTACCATTGCACCTTACAAGGTTTAAAAGAGAGGAGTGATGTTCCTTTGATCTTGACCTGTAATCTAGTTCCGTGCTGGACTTGCCCACACAACATTACAATTGTCTGTTTGTCTATTCTCGGTTGTTTTGTGATATGAATGATGTCTTACTATGCTTACCGTATTATAAACTTTGTCTCTTTATCCTTAGCTGTCAATACAATGTGAAGAAATAGACAATACATTAGCCATGGTACATGGTCATATGTTTGGAACCTGGTTTTATTATGTACTTTGTAGTAAAATACAACTAATATTTTACATGGGTTCACCAGAATAAGTTCTGTATATAGACCAAAGCTATTTTGTTTGGTTTTGCTGCCTCCTTAATATCTTCTTTTCTGGTACTACTAATGTAAAAACTCAACTTGTCAGCAAGCTATGGAGAAAATGGTGGAACTGCCACCTTCTGAAGGTGGCGAGGCAACTATAACCGCAATGTTAGCTCTTACTGCAGTGGGTCAGCACCTCTCCACTAACAGTGCCAAAAGCACGTTCCTGCGTAATACTAGGTTGGTTGTTAAGGCAATCTCATCCAAACTGCCTCGTGATAAAGATATGCAAGCTCAAAACAATGTTATATCTGCGCTCCAGACACAAGTCCATTCCCTAACAGAGACCCTTTGTGAAACAAGGACAGACATTGTTTGATGTCGTCAAGATATGCATGGTTTTGAAACCAGACTATCAGACATTTGCTATGTTGTTCAGGAGCCAAGGAGAAATGAAGGCGGAGGTTATGGTGCTCCATCGGACAATACAGCATGAAAACGTAACAGTCAGGTCAAATGAACTGAGCTTCTGAACTTCTGGTGGTGCATTTATCTGCCAAACTGTTAAATTTTATGCCAACCTTCCTTTTGTTTTATAGTTGTAATTTGTTTTGTTGCGATACAAAATGTGTTCTTAACGTGCAGCCACCGGCTGAAGAAACCAGCAAGCCATTTTTGTATAGTGTAGGGTGATCCCTATATTTGCACTGGTGGCGATCTTTGATGCCCAGTGGATGTAATCTGTGCAATCGCCTTAATAGCCTAGCGTTAGTTTCGGGTTTATTTATTTCCTAGTCTTCTTTTTCCCTGGTTTGCTAGTGGCCACAACAACCATGGGCCATAAGTGACCGTGGTAACCTTGATACGGGCCGTAGGATCCATGGGCCTCCTACGGGCCATTGATAAATGGGCCTCCAACAGGCCGTAGAATCGGTGGGCCTCAAGCCGTCGGATAAATGGGTCTACATGGGCCGTAAACGGGCATAATTGGTATCGGCCCAGCATGGTAACTGGCCGTTAACAGGCTAGAGGACAACAAAGGCTTAATTCTGTCACAGGCATAACGGGTCGTTAATGGGCCAGAATATAGGACGAGCTAGAAACAGCGCAACGGCTTAACAGGCCCGAAACGGGCCGATTCTTGCCACGGGCCGAATTTAGCCCATTAGGGGAATAGGCTAGTAACGGGCCAGAAGTAATCGAGGGCTGGAAAGGAGCCCAAGAACGTATGGGCCGTCAGTAGGCCGATAGCTAACACGGGCTGGAAACCGCCCATGTGAATCATGGGCCGTTAACAGGTACAAAGAAATTTACTGTTCATCATGGGCTAGAGTCACTGTGGGCCTCTAAAGGGCCTAAAGATACGAAGGCCTCATATGGGCCGAAAGACGTCGTGGGCCATAATTGGGCCGATAGTGAAACACGCTGGTGTTATATTCGACGGCCCACATGACGTTGTTGGGCCGATTTCAGGTAGGCCCTAACGGGTTGTGAGTTACCGGGCCGTAAAATGGGCTATTTGCGAAGAGACCGTTAATAGGCTATTCATGGGCTAGCCTGCTAAGTTTTGACCAAGACAAACGGGCCGGCCTTTGTAAGCTAAATGAGCCAGTGGTGGGCCGTCACACGTGTCGACATATCATAGGCGCCTATCCGACCCACTGACGAGCTGACACGTGTTTCCTCCGGCCAATCAGAATTTTACACGTGGAAATTTCCCATTGGTCCGGGTTGTAAACGGGTTATCGGATCCAACACCGGACCTGATAGCTTAACGCCGACCCGTTACGATGGATGCCACGTGTCGGTCACCCTTGACGAAAGCACTTCTGTGACGCGCGATTTATCGTCATGGAAGTGGACACTTCCGTGATGATAATTTTGGTAATGTCATGGAACACTTCTACGACAGCACATGTATGACTATCTTGATTCTGTCATAAAATTGTCATGGATGTACATGCATGATAGAAAACATGACAAACACGCATCATCGCAGAAGTGTATTTTTTTGGTAGTGACGCCTTCCGCTTTTGAAGCTCAGTGAACTCCTGCACATAAAGGAGGAGCATGGCACTCCTCTCCTCCTTGAGCTCACGGATCTCCACGTCCTTGGCCCTGAGCTCCGCATCCTTGGCCTAGAGCTCCTATGTTAGGCGCCTCACCTCAGACTCTGTGATGTGCTGCGCTGCCATGGCACCAGGTAGAAGCAATGGGGAGAGGGAGCAAAGGGGCCGAAATGGCTGAAAGGCAATGCAATCTACGGGAAGGCGGAGGGAGTCAGCCGAGGAGCGGGGTGAATCTTTTGGCTTTCACCATGGGAAAACACCAGTCGACGACTTTTCACATCAGGGAGCAGTGGGTTTTACAGGCGGAGTCATCGTGACTAATTGCTGCCACGCCTGCTCCCGTCAATCAAAAAATAAAAAAATCCAGCCACGCCTGCTCTCGTCAATAAAAAAAATTAAAAATCTTGCCGCACCTGCCGCACCCAAAGACCAGAGCAATGCTGCAGTGGATATTTAAATTTACCTGTCGGCAAGGAGATAAAAAAAGGGGTGAAAAAACAAATGTGGCGCCGACCTAGCTAATCGGTCACACTAGCCCAACTAGCTAGCCATCGTGCTTCACTGATGTACTTGGCGAGAAAGGTGGTCTTTCATGATTTGACGACTCATTTACTTACTTCGGCACTACGACCGAGGAGGACCCAGAAAACGCGCGGTAGGGCACCCCACGTCTCGACAAGGAAGAATATATTCGTGCACCACCCGGGGGGACCCCATCAATTTCTGGCAATATTATTTCTGTTTTTGGACTCAGCCGCAAAGAATCCATATAAACCACGCGCGGTAGGGTGAGCCATGTCTCGGCACGGAGGAAAAATGTGCGTGTAAAAATATACTGTATTAGACGTACTACCTATGGATCGAACTCGGGACCCACCCAGTCGGTCGAAAACACCCCACTAGCCGCACAGCTTCATCATGCTAATGTAGCACGGAGGATAGGTGTGGTTAGCTCCGTCTCGACCAGCCACAATGTCTCTTGTTCTAGGCGATTCTTCTATTTTCCAAGCTTTTGTTAGTTATTATAACACCACGGCAAGCTAGCGCTTCTCTTCGTGTGTGCCCGTGCGTCTAAAGGTTAGACGATGGAGAGGAGAGAGAGATCGTAGACCTGGGATCCACCAGTAAGTGAGTCAACAGTCATGCATGTGTTGACGAGCCACTCCCTCTACTCTACTCAATGTAATACTGTATAAAATCAATTATGGGACAGAGCCAACAACCGTTGTTGTTTCAGGCTATCGACTTATGCTTTGTTGTCCAGGTTTCCATTTCAAATCTCGTCTTTCAGATTTGTTATTTTTAGGTCCAAATTTGATCAATGAAAATTGTGACCCCCGTGTGTTGTTCCAATATTTCAGTGTAGGATGGTTTTTTTGAACAAACACTTTGCGCGGTTAGACAAGTAACGGCACGAATTACACGTATTTTGCAAGTTTAGGAACAAAAATGACAGCGGCATAGAATATCACATCCACCCCGCAGCTTAGATGCTATGGTGATATGAGTTTTTACGTTGTTGGAACTGAGATCCAATGGCTTGGGAGTAGTCTTTGCAATTATGTGCAATTTCCAAACTCTCCAAGGTTTTTTTTGCAAATAAACATTCAGGCCTCATTTGTGCCGCTGCATCTTGGATCCAACGCCCCCCCGGTTGCTCATATTAGGTGCTCCCCGTAACTTAATTAGCCACTACGGTGATACGAGCATCTAGGTCGTATGATCTGTGATCATATGCCACATACGTAGTACTTGTACTTTCTGCGCAATTCCCAAACTCTCTCAGGAATATATTGTCAAAACATTCAAACCTCCTACCGTGAGCCGTTAGATCTCCGAGAACTCGTATCAGCATAGAATCTACAGTGCGGGAGCACCACGTATTCTCCCGTGCAAGAAAACATCAGGTGCTCTCGCAGCTTGGATGCTATGGTGATACGAGCTTCGAGGTCGTTCGATCTGAGATCCAGTGGCATCTGAGAAGTCTTTGTTCTTGTAAGCAGTGGCCGAACTCTTTGGGGGCTTTTCTGCAAAAAACATTCAAACCACCGAGGAGTTGTTGGATCACAAATCCAATGGCTCCGAAGAGCTTGTATCTCCAAAGCATCTAAGGTGTGGTAACACATGATATTCTTACATAGAGGAGAATATGAGGTCCTCCTTCATCTTAGATGCTACGGTGATACGAGCTTTGAGGTTGTTGGATATGGGATCCAAGGGCATCTGAGTAGTTTTTGTACAAATTGTGTGCCACTCTCAAACCCATTAAGGTTTCCTGTAAAAATATTAAGACATCCTGTGAGCTCCTATATCTTAGATCTACAAGCTCCAAGCAACTTGTATCAGCATATAGCATCTAAGGTGTAGGGGCACATGATATTCTCCCGGGGAGGAGGGGGTGCACAACCAATCGGTGTTTGGGAGGGTGGGGACAAATATAATGTTCAAATAATACAATCTAAACAATCCTAAACAGAGGTTCACAATTTTATCTAAGGTCGAGGGGTTAATCCCCGACAATCTACATAGCTCCGCCTAAACACAACATTTGCATGTACTCCCTCCGGTCCTTTTTAGTTCGCATATAAGGTTTGTCTGAAGTCAAACCTCGTAAACTTTGACCGAATTTATAGAGAAAAATACCAACATTCAGAATGTGAAAATCAACAACATTAGATGTGTCATGACTTTTGTTTTCATATTGTATAAATTTAGCATTGTAGATATTAATAGTTTTTCATATAAATATGGTCAAACTTTATGAAGCTTCACTTCAGACAATTCTTATACGCGGAGTAAAAAGGACCGGAGGGAGCATGTAGTACTAGCCTTAATATTCATGTTTCAGTTTCCTGTTCATTTTAAATATTGAATTGAGGACCATGCATGTCTTACATTTTACTCCCTTCATTCCTAAATATTAGTCTTTTTAGAGATTTCAAATGGACTGCCACATACGGATGTATATAGACATATTTTAGAGTGTAGATTCACTCATTTTTCTCCGTATGTAGTCACTTGTTGAAATCTCTAAAAGAAAAATATTTAGGAATAGAAGGAGTATTTTTGAATTCGTGTTATACATGCATGGTTTGGAAAAAAATATGCACTATACTTATTGGATTGTTGTTGTATTCGTGTGTGTGTGTAGTCATATGCTTGATAATACAAAGTTTTCTCACCACCATACCGTTCATCTTTTAAATTTGAATTTGCAATGAAAAACTTACTAGGGATACCATGAAATGTGAAATCCACGTTGAGATCACTATATGACAAACTCACTCTAATTCAAGAACTCATCATAAATCAATTACCACATTGAGATTACTATTTGCAAGGAAAATATGGGCATTGTAATGCATATAGATTCATTCGGCAATTTAAAAGATTCCTTTCGTATTCTCGAATGGTAGGACCCAACGACATACCAGCCAGACCCTGGCTCGTGTTGATCCTAAAAAAACCAGGCTCGTCTCCTTCTGGTGGCGTGCATGGTACGCACATTAGCCAACCCCAACCTGTCGAGCCTCCGCGTTTCGAGTCGAAATACCTGGCGGCCAGAATTCCAGCGCTATGAAATTCCCCTCATGTCCCCGGTCCATAATGACTACCGATGAACAATGGAGGGATGCTTTAGTAACTAGACAACGTTACCTACCGTACCGAGCACCGTTCAATTCCCTTGGTCGCCGCTACCCAAGGTCACCCGTCAACTCCATTGCCTAGTACTAATAGGAGTACTACACCAGGATGAGCATAGAATTGAGCCCGTTTGTTCGTGCCTAGTACTTGAGTTAATATATCAGGCAATGCACTGGTACGGAGGTATTATCCTTTTACTCTGCATATATAACTTGTCTGAAGTCTAACTAAGCAAAATGTTTGACCAAATCCTTTAAGAAATACAACAGGAAAGTTGTATCGCTTGAAAATTTATTGCATGATGCAGGTTATGATATTGTTTCGAACCCTAGATTTTAAATTTCAGAAAATCCAAAAGTGACCGGAAATTCATGAAACTGAGCATGGTCTCGTGATATGGCACAAATATTCCTACGTATTTTTTTCTTCAATTTGAGACAAGCTGCTTATGAGAAGTTGCACAAATGAAGAGCTAAGGTATTTTGGAACAAAGACCTATCACGTTAAGGCGAACGCTTTCACTATTGAAACCGTGGGCGTGTACGTGCCGCCACGAGTCCCGCTTCTCATCGGCAGGTGCCGTCCGAGCAAGCGTGTAAGTCGACGGGAGGCGTGCGAGCAGACCGCTGCGCCGGCTGACCGGGAGGCATGCGAGCAGACCGCTGCGCAGGCTCACCGAGAGGTGAGCCCTTTGACCAGGCTCCGCCGCCCACCTTCGTCCCAACTGCCCCCACTTTTAATGGCGTCGACGCCGCAGTTTAAAATCAACCCCGTACTACCAGGTATCGCTACAATCTTCCCTCTTCCTCTCCGATCCTCCTGTCGTCTACCTCCAACCAGCCTGACCTAACCGTACGCCATGCCGCATCATGATGGTCTACCCTTAGTCTTCCAGTTTCCTGAGGAAGACACCCAGCAGGAGTCTCAAGAACATAAGGCGCTTTGGGACGATCTTGAACCAGCCTGTCCCCGCTCCTGTTTCGGCTCCCGTCGCCCTGACTGCGCCAGCGCCCATCCCCTTGGCATTGATGGGCTGGGAGCCACACATTGTCGCCGAGCTTGATGCCACGGGGTTCCACGAGGTCCCCGCCGACTTTCACACGCCTGTGCACCTGCCCGCGTATGCGCCTGCATGTGCACTGACGCGCGCGCCTGTGCCGGTACCCGTGCACCTGCCAGCGCATGCGCCTGCGCGTCCACTGACGTGCATGCCCGTGCCGGTGCCCATGCACACAAATGTCTCCGCCACGTCATTGCCAGCGCCTGTCCCCGTGCGGGTTCCAATGCCCCCCTCAGCGGCATGGATGGCCGCTGTCGACCGCTTCCTTGAACCAACGCCAGTCGCCTCCTCCCGCCAGTTGACTCGCTCTTGGAGACCGAAGTCCAGAACATTGTGGCCTTCCTTGAAGCTAGGGCCAACGTCAAGGAGTACGCCAACAACGGCGCAAGACGCCACCGTCGCGGTTGCCATCGGTCAGTGGCCTGACGACACAAAGAGCACGGCAGAGGATCCGCTTCCCACCGCAAGACGCCCCCGCCACCGCCGCATAATCTAAATTTGCCATGAAAAACATTCGGATTGCGATGCTTAAAATCCGAACGTTTATCATTTCCTTTTATTTTAGATCGATCGTCTTATGGATCTAAAGTCGGAGTTAGGCTGAATGAAATCTATGGTTTGATCGATAGAATGTTCTACTAGAGCCGTATCAAATTAAATATAAAACGTCATCAAGCCACATGTATTCCTTCTCATCCAACGACCTAGACTGCTTCAATGTCGAGCGCTCAAAGCGTGCAGTTAATTTCATGCCAAAAATAGTGCTAATCACATAATAACACGCAAATAATATCCTACTTAATATCCACATGCACTTAATATACTTCAAAATTAACGTGCATTGCACGTACACATTGACTATTACTACTAGTACGTGAAACTGGTGCCGGAATTTGTGAATGCGTCTAGATATGGTCAAAGGCAACATCGCCCGCGAGTTCTTCGTGTTTGCCCGTGCGTCTAAACATAGAAGGGGAGGAGAGAGAGCAGACATGGAACCCACCAGTAAATGAAGGAGAATTGTACGTGCTAACGAGCCGGTCCCACTAATGTACTAAAAATAATATTACATGTTATCCACTAAATAGGTTGTGGTAATATAAAAACATTATATGAACAAAGCGGGGTACAACAAACATTGTTGTACTACATATGTTGCCTATTGACGTGCGGCTTGAAGGCCCTGGTCTCATGTTCGATCCTTGTCCTTTTTAATTTTTAATTTATATATGGGTCCAAATATGTTTCATGACAGGTGGGCCCCTCGGTGTGTAGTTTGTAGCACTTTAATTTGTGGGTCGAAATTTGTTCCATTACAGGTGGACTATCGGTGTGTAGTTTTGTAGCTTATTTGTAATAATTAAAGAGAACAAAAGAGTTTTTGCAATAATACCATGGTGCAACGTTGAAGGCGAGAAAGGACGTGCGAGAGAGCGATGACCGAGCCAAAGGGAAATCAATTGGGGGAGGTGCGGGAGTTGCAACTGTGTTTGGAGTAGTTGTGGGCCGAATGCTACGAAAATATAATCTAAACCCACCGGAATAAAGGCCTACACAAATTAATCCAAGGTTGGAGTCCCCCTCGCAATGTAAATAGCTCCGGCGTGAGAAAGCGAGGTCAATCAAGACACATATAGATAGAGAGACAAAGTAAGTGTTGTCCGACATTCATTGAAAATATATATATATGCTCTGGAGAGATATTGTTCGATTGAGCTTTTGGGAAAGGTGAGGGCTGTAAGATAGAGCTTGAGAGATGATCCAGTCACAGACATGTAGATATATTTTGTGCGTGGGAGGAAGCAAGGTCAATCGATTACATATATAAAGGGAGAGAGATTGAGCGAGTGTGGGTCGTCATGCGATCAAAAGAGTGAGACAAGTTGGAGAGAGTGACCTAGATAGACAATGTGCGTGAGAGAGTATACAATATGAATATGTCGAATTGGGCTTAAACATGGAGATATATCATTTGTGTCCAAGAAAGAGCGAGCTCAATCGAGACATACAGAGAGAGAGAGAGAGAGATTGAGCAAGCGTGTCCCGCCATGAGGTCGAAAGAGTGGGGGCGGCTTGGATGGACTGACCTAGATAGACAATCTGCGTGAGAGAGTATAGAGTGTGTCGATCAAGGCCCGAACAGGGAGATATATCATTTGTGTGTGAAAGAAAGCGAGGTTAATCGAGACTCGGATAAAGAAAGCGAGATTGAGCGGGTGTGGCCCGCCGTGCGCAAGAAAGAGTGAGACAGTCTCGAGGGAGTGACCTAGATAGACAATGTGCGTGTGTGCGCACGAGAGGTTGGGGGGCTAGATAGGCAATGCATGTATCTAGAGAGAGAGGGTGGGAGGGGGAGGGAGAGGGAGAGAGAGAGCTCGGCATGGGGTGCAATGGCGGGTGTGTGAGGTAGATACATTTGGTAAAAGAGTGGAAAAGGGGGGTTGTCTGGTGAGAGAGTTAGAGATCGAAACATGGAGAGAAAGAATGAACGTGTGACGGAAACCTATAGCTTCCTAAGGTGGTT
>NC_057802.1:130769824-130792744 GCF_018294505.1 Triticum aestivum
ACATTTGAATGTAGATAGTACAAGACTTAATATCGATGTTTCAATTCAGTGTACATTGTAAGATTTGAACTGAGGACCATGCATATGGGTAATTACTTCGAATTCGTGCCATACAAGGTTTGGAAAAGTTGACATTGACTCGATTGTTGTGCTATTTTGTAGGTCATATGTTTGAATCCATCCAAAGTTTTCTCACTACCATGGTGTTCATGATATACATATGAATTTGTATTAAAAAAGTAGCATGGATACCGTGAAATGCGAAATCCACGTTAGAATTGGAGATCGCTATGTGACACACACACACACTCTAATTCAAATAACTAATTATGTGACACACACACTCTAATCCACGTTAGCGTGGATACCGTTCCAATTTTTTTCAAATAACTCCTCATTAATTAATTTATAGTATCTCGTTTCGAATGACTAATTATTTGCAAGGAAAACACGGGCATGGTAATACATACAGATTTGTTTGCAAATGAAAGAAGATTTGTTTGCATTCTCAAATGTAGGCGCACCAGGCAGACCAGGGTCGTGTCGTGGTGGTCCCGTGTGTCATACGGACGCTTAGCACCCAGCCACCCATCCACCTCCTCCCCCCCCGCCCCCTTCCCCAAAAAAGAACGACGACAAAATAAGTTTGCGCTTCCATGTTTCGGATTGAAATATCTGGCGGCCCGAATTCCAACCCTACAAAATCTCCCTTCTCCACCGTCCCCTTCCGCGCCCAGATTGCTCAAATCCCTAATTCGCCGCCAACCCAAGCAAAGTTCGAATCGCCCCTTGTCATGGGATTGTCACGACAGATGTCCTAGTGTGAGGACTTAGTCGTGGAGCCATCGCACTAGGTTAGCTTAAAGGGGTTAAATGGGACAAAGGACACAAGAGTTTATACTGGTTCGGCCCCTTGCGGTGAAGGTAAAGGCCTAATCCAGTTTGAGGTGGTATTACTTATGTTTCGACTACCAGGGAGCGAATACGCTTGACCTAGCTTTTGATCTGTTGTCTCCTCCCCTAAACCGCCGCCGGGTCGTCCCTTTATATACACAGGTTGACGCCCCGCGGCTTACAGAGTCCCAGTCGGCTCATAACAATGTGTCCGGCTCGGTGACCAAATATACATTCCTTATAATACAAGTCATACATACATGGCGGTTTACACTTATGGGCTTTAAGCCGCCTCTGGGCTATGGGCCTTTAAACAAGTCTTCATAGTGAACCGCCATCTTAAACATCTTTATGGGCTTTATCTTGATAGACCGCCATGGCTTAACCCAGCCCCTCCTGGGCGGGTTAACCGAATAGCTATATCCCCAACATTAGGCCCCAGGTTGATTTGAACTTGGTCATGTCAATCCTCAACACTTAGAAAAAACCTTCTTCGCTTGTCCTCGCAAGATATTGTAACCCGCCATGACATCATCTCCTGGAATTATGGAAAACCGACACTACGTCATCTGTCATTAATTTCGCACAATACCCAGCGTATCTTTAATAGATCCTTATCTTTTAATAACCTCCTGAAAATCGAGGCGTCCGATTAGTTCGATAATCATTCTTTGGCCTCCTCGTTTTTTGCGCCCACCTATTACCCTTCTCCTTATAAATAGGGTCAGGCAGCCCTCTTTCCATTTCCCCCTCTTTGCTTCTCGTCTTCCACCTCAATCAGCGACGCATCTGCATGTCTCAGCACTGCTGCCGCCGCGAAGCTCATCGTTGTCCTCGACCTCGGTCGCTGCATCGACCTGAACGAGATCAGAACAGCTGCGGCACCTCTCCGTTGTCCAGTGGATCCAGTAAGTACTTCTCCTTCCCCCCTCCTTTAGATCGCGTTAGGTTTTCCTGCAAGTTCGTCGGAGTTCATCCTTGTTCTTCGCTGTATCTTATGACTTTGATTCAATCTTAGCACTCCTTCAATATGGTGGCAGCTGTGATACTTGCTTTTCCTAATAAACCATCTCCGTCGCGTAAGAAAAAACCAATCTGAACATATGAACTGCTTGAGCACTGTAATTTAGGTCAGAAATATTTTCCATTATCCGAAGTGTCGCATATCCAAAACCCTAGCATCAATCTGCGAAACCTGTTCGCTTCAACACTTAGTAGAATTCACTCTTTGAATATCATTGCTGTCATGGCGGCTTACATCACTGGTTTATAGCTATCTATATATCATTAGGCCCCAGTTAAGCCGCCAATCTGAATACATGTTGTAATGTTTACCTCTGGCTTAATAAATCAACTTAAACCGACAAATTTTTTCTTTCTTTTAGGATTCTTCCTTCACAATGCCGCCGAAGACAGCCACCTCATGTAATTGGGTTCCCTCAATTGTTACTGAGAACATGCTCAAAGACTAGGTCAAAATCGACTTTTTACCAGCAAAAGAAATCCTGCATTGGCGCGCCCCAAAACCAAGCGAAGAAAAACCTCACCCAAAAGATGGTGAAGTCATCGTTTTTACTGGTCACATGAATCGGGGCTTCTCACCACCTGGGTCAAAAAAATTTCGAGACGTTCTGCACTTCTTTCAACTCCATCCTCAAGACATCGGACCCAATTCAGTGTCAAACATTTGCAATTTTCAAGTTTTCTGTGAAGTATACGTTCAAGAGGAGCCCAGTGTTGAACTCTTCAGGGAATATTTTTACTTGAACCGCCAAAATGAGTTTACGAACGGACCCAGCTTGGAACTTGGTGGTATCTCAATTCAATGAAGAAGAGATGCTATCTTCCCTTATGCTCGCTTGCTGAGTCACCCTAAAGATTGGAACCAGACATGGTTTTACTGCAAAGATACCTCTCCGGCTGATGTTAATCCACCGCCGGGTTATCGTGCTCAGCGTCTCGACCCACAACATCGTCTTCCCGAAAAGATTACCGCTGCTGAACGTAAAAAGCTTGCCCCCACCATTGCAAAGGTCAAAGCTCTGCTGGGAAATGGGTTAACTGGCATTGACTTGGTTCGGTGCTGGGTTTCTTGGCGGATCATAACCTTGAGTCGCCGGTCCGGCTTAATGTGTACTTACACGGGTGGTATAAAGGATCCACTGCGCCATAGCTCCGTGTGTTTAACTGACGAAGCAATCAATGAAATGAAAAAGACCCTTCTGAATGAAGAATTGGAAGATTGCAGCAAAGTGGGTCTGAACCCTTTCTGCAAACTTAACCCGCCACCAGATGTGAGTCTCTAAATCTCTTACTTTTACCTCATTATTCGAATATCTCTTAACTCAACTCTGATAACTTTCACAGGCTGAATCTGATTTTTCGAAAAAGCATATGATCATGCAGCTGCCAAAAAGGCCAGGGCTGCCAAGAAAGCCGCCAAGAAGACTGCCAAGAAAAACAAGAAGAAACCAAGTGCTTCCAATATGTTTGAACTGAATGACAGTTCTGAGTCGAAGGTAGCCCTTGACTCCCTTGGCCCCTTTTTCAGTTATCTTATTGACACTGATTATTGTCAGGATGACACAGGGGCCAGCCAAGTAGTTAAAGAAGAGGTAATGATTATTTCCTCCGACTCAGAGCCTTTGCCAAGACAGAAATTTTGACGGGTAACCCGGAAAGTAAGCTTTTCACACCCCTTAGCTCATTTGGATCCTCACTTTCTTTTGAAGCAACAGCAACACGAGAACCGGCGACAGACTCGGACCAGCGGAGGTGAAGAATTATCCTCCGGCTTACCGAATACCCCAATTCCGCGGAAACGCTGAAACGAGGTCCTTCTAAACTTAAACTCTTTTTACCCACTGGCGGGTCACACTTGCCAGCCACTTAATTCTTTTGATTCAAATGATCAGGAAGCTTCCCGCTCTTCTTCCGGCGACTCATCACAGACCCAGCTGCCAGCTTTCAAAACTGCCCCTGGGTAACAACAATTAATTTGTATCCTCAATCTTCTTGTACTCTTATACTTATACTGACTTGTCATAAACCGTGCAGTGGATAAGCAAAGCCTAGTAAGAAGGCAACAGTGACCAAGCCGACTAAAGATCCTAAAGTCCATGAGTCGGAGCAGTAAGTCCCAGCATCAGATGCTTCTGAAAAACAACCGGAAGAACCTGCTCATGAAGCCCCTCCAGAAATCCCTGATCTCTCCCATGACCATACAGATATCAATCCTTTGAACACCGAATCCTCGAGCCCACTTAAACCGCCAGAAGAACATGCTAAAGATGTTATAATTACTGGCACCAGCTTCAGAGAGCCGGGACAACCTACCGTCTTGGCCAAGCACTCCACCAAAGACAAGTTCGTTGAAAGGCGGAAAGTGAGATTTGACATTGCCGATTACTCTCAACTGAGCGTCAGTGAAGTATTCTCTGGTTATCTCAACCAAGTTCATTCCAGCCGCGATCTTGAGATTGATATGGTGAAACAGATGCACCAGAAATATGAGGTATGAATTCTGGCTTAAATAAGTTACGCATATCCTGTCAGCCCCCATGTCTACTATGTATAATAGAATACAATAGGCTGCAGACTTAGAATAGTGATGAGTATAAAGCATCTGTAATAAAAAATCCTTCCAAAAGTCGTCTTTCACTTTCAGTGTTAAACTAAATTTTAATGATCGACATTGTATCCGTAGCCCCCAAGGGCCGGTTTAATCAGCATGAATGAACCGGTACTTATCATTGTTTAAAGATCAAAACTTACTTGTGTAGCCCCCATGAGTCGGATGTGGTTGTATGTGGCACAACCGGGTCATCATAAAGTAGTAATGAATCATGAGCAAATATGCATTAGCCCCCAAGTGCTAAGTACTCTTGCTTGCAAAGTGCTTGGGACTTAGCCAGATAATCCATTATATGAAGAATTGTTTTGGTACACATTAGCCCCCAAGTGCCAAGTGTTATTGCTTGCAAAAGGCTTGGGACTTATATTCCTATACCCGGATATGAATATGATTGCAAATCTGTGCTTCTACAGAATGCCACTGGTCAACTTCAATCTCAACTGGATGATGCCAAGACCCGGCTGAAGAATCAAGAATCTGAGACCCGGAAAGCCGATTCAAAATTCCAATTTAGCGTGACTGAAACGGAGAAGCTGAAAACCGATTTTGAGGCTGAAAGAAACACCTGGGCTGAAGAGAAAACTGCCTTGACGTAGCAGGCTGAAAAGGCGGAGGCGGCTCTTCAAGAGGTGACAGCTGAGCTAAACGGTTTAAAACACCGTGTATCCCAGATGGTTTCTGCTATCTTTGGTAAGTCGCCTCGCCAGCATCAAAATTGAATCTCTTCTTTGTATAGCATGAACCGCTGCTGACCACTCCACAATTGTTATACAGGTCCAAGGAGCAGCAATCTTAGTCAAGATATGCTGGTGAAACTTAAAGCCATATATGCGCTTGTTGAACATCTATATACCGGAACACAATGCACACTAGCCGCTATTTCTCCAACAAATCAAGGACCCAATCCACTGAGTGACGTCTTGAAAAAATCGTCAATTCTGCCTGCGAGGATTCAAGAGATAAAACGGTCATGTGCAAGAGCCGGTGCGCGACGGCCTTGAGCCGTGCCAAGGCATGGTTACCAGAGCTAGACCCGGCTGAGATAGCTACTGGGTATCCAAGCTTGAAAGAAGATGGCACTTCTTTTGATCAGAAATACTTCGCTGCCTGTGTTAAAAAGATACGCCCTCTGGCGACTCTGATTGCTGATGAAACGACTCTCTCAAAATATCAGCCGGCTTATGATGCAGAAAACCAGAAGATGCCCACGCCGGCTTATAAAGTGATGGATCTGAATTTGATGATGAAGTTGATCCTGTGTTAAGCATCCTTTCGCCCCTGAAGTTGATCCGTCCAACCTTATAGACGATGAAGCTGAATTCCAAGCTTTGCATGGCACTGATTGGTCATCACCCAACTTCCAGACGGTGAAGGATGAAGAACCGGAAAAGGATGATCCAGAAGCTTCAAGTCGTCAAGACCAGGAAGATTGATCCGTTGGGCGGCTCAAATATTTGAACTTATGAAAACACTTGATCCTTTGGGCTCACTGAGTCATGTAACAGGCTAGTAAAACTTTGATCTGTCGTGCCAGCGTGCACGTTTTTGTTTTGTGCAACAATGCTTGACCCGCCATTTGAAAAGCTATCTTTTGATACTTATGATAACGTCGATTTATGCAGAGGAGATTTATCATTATCCTGCACACAAGTAAATCACAAGTGCCCCAGCGGTTTTACCGCGGGGCGGGTCATGATACCTTATATAAACCACTGGCAACTAAAATAGGTCATAACCAAGGCCGGTTTAATCATGATGAAATATATAAAAAAATATCTTACTTCTGATATGTGATTAAACACTGCCGGCTTACCATACCAAAGCAGTTAGGGTGATAACCCAAAACTTAGAAGACAATATTCCCAAGTACTTAATATCATCATATGCTGCCGGTTCACCATAGACCTATGTTCGAGCTGTGTTGTGCAACAGACTCTCTTTGGTCTTTGTAACCAGGTCATTAACCCTCCAAGTAGGTCAGAGCTATGCTCATATGAAGTTATAATACTGGCTTGAGAGCCGAAATCCCAAGGTAATCAGAGTTGTGCTCTTATGAAATTATCATATTGGCTTGATAGCCGAATTACCAAGGTAACCAGAGCTGTGCTCTTATGAAATTATCATATTGGCTTGATAGCCGAATTACCAAGGTAATCAGAGCTGTGCTCTTATGAAATTATCATATTGGCTTGATAGCTGAATTACCAAGGTAATCAGAGTTGTGCTCTTATGAAATTATCATATTGGCTTGATAGCCGAATTACCAAGGTAACCAGAGCTGTGCTCTTATGAAATTATCATATTGGCTTGATAGCTGGAATCAAGAGGGTAGTAATGCTATGTTCTCTTTGGTGAATACACCTATGTTTGAGCAGGAATCCCCCAAGTGATTTGTAAGAACAGCGTTGCGCCGGACCAAGAGGGATATTCACAGCTATGCTCAATGAGCAGGAAGCCCCCAAGTGACCTTTTTGTAAAAAAAGACTCATTATTCTTGGAGATAAAACGACAGAGGCCCTACTTTATCAGGGATGCCGGCTTTATTATAATCATCATAATATATACATTGTCAAAATATGTACATTGTAAGAGCCGGTGGCTCAGGTATAGTAAGGCCGAAGATGAGCAATATTCCACAACCGGTGGGTCTCCTCCTCTAACTTATGTGAATCCTTGTGTTCTTGAATGTCGATAAGGTAGTACGATCCATTGTTCATATTTTTGCTGACCACAAAGGGTCCTTCCCAAGGTGGGGATAACTTGTGCATATCAGTTTGATCCTGGATAAGCCGGAGCACCAGGTCGCCTTCATGAAAAGTTCTGGTTTTAACCCGACGGCTGTGATAACGGCGCAGATCTTACTGGTAAATCGCCGAACGAGCCGCCGCAAGATCACACTCCTCATCTAATAAGTCAAGTGCATCCTGACGTGCTCTTTCATTATCAACTTCAACATAAGCCACCACACGAGGCGAATCATGACAGATGTCACTAGGAGAACCGCCTCTGCTCCGTAAACCATGAAGAAAGGCGTGTAACCCATAGATCTGTTGGGGGTAGTATTGATAATCCATAACACTGAGGGTAACTCCTCCACCCAACAACCCAGCGTCCTCTGTACGGGAACCATAAGCCAGGGCTTGATGCCTCTCAGGATCTCCTGATTGGCTCTCTCGGCTTGACCATTAGACTGGGGGTGAGCCACTGATGATACATCAAGCCGGATATGCTCATGTTGACAGAATTCTTTCATAGAACCCTTGGATAGATTAGTGCCATTATCAGTTATGATATTGTGGGGAAAGCCAAAATGGAAAATCACCTTTTTGATGAATTGAACCGCCGTCGCCGCGTCACATTTACTGACCGACTCTGCCTCAACCCACTTTGTAAATTTGTCAACCGCCACCAAGAGGTGTGTCTTTTTATCTTTGGACCTTTTGAAAGGCCCAATCATATCAAGCCCCCAGACTACAAACGGCCAAGTAATGGGTATCATCCTCAATTCTTGAGCCAGCACATGAGCTCGTCGTGAAAACTTCTGACAACCATCACATTTACTGACCAGATCCTCAGCATCAGCGTGAGCCGTCAGCCAATAAAACCCATGACGAAAGGCTTTAGCCACGAGAGATTTAGAGCCGGCATGATGACCATAATCTCCTTCATGAATCTCACGGCCCTCTTCTGGAGAAACACAACGTTGAAACGCCCCTGTGACACTGCAATGATGTAGCTCTCCATTGACAATTATCATCGACATAGACCGTCGGGTTATCTGTCTGGCTAAAGTTTCATCTTTAGGTAACTCGCCCCTGGTCATATAAGCCAAGTATGGGACTGTCCATTCAGGAATAGCATGAAGAGCCACCACCAGCTGTGCCTCTGGGTCAGGAATAGCAAGATCTTCTTCTATAGGAAACTTGACTGAAGGGTTATGCAGAATATCCAAGAAAGTGTTAGGTGGCACCGGTTTACGCTGAGAGCCTAACCGGCTTAAAGTATCAACCGCCTCGTTTTTCCTGCGATCAACATGCTCAACTTGATAACCCTTGAAATGACCCGCAATAGCATCAACCTCTCGGCGATAAGCCACCATAAGTGGATCCTTAGAATCCCAAGTACCAGAAACTTGTTGAGCTACCAGATCTGAGTCGCCAAAGCACCTCACCTGGCTTAAGTTCATCTCCTTGCCATCCTAAGACCGTGGAGCATGGCCTCATATTCAGCTGCATTGTTAGTACAAGCGAACATCAGCCGAAGAACATAAGAAATTTTATCACCTCATGGGGAAGTCAGTACAACTCCAGCCCCGAGCCTTCCAACTACCTGGACCCATCAAAGTGGATAGTCCAATATGTGTTATCCGGCTTCTCCTCAGGCATCTGCAACTCTGTCCAATCATTGATGAAATCCACAAGTGCTTGAGATTTGATGGCTGTACGAGGCACATACTTTAAACCATGAGGTCCAAGCTCAATGGCCCATTTGGCTACCCGACCTGTGGCTTCTCTGTTTTGAATGATATCCCCTAAAGGGCCAGAACTAACCACACTGATAGGGTGACCCAGAAAATACTGCTTAAGCTTCCGGCTAGCCATAAAAACCCCATACACAAGCTTCTGCCAATGTGGATATCTCTGTTTGGACTCAATAAGGACCTCGCTGATATAGTAAACCGGCCGTTGAACCGGATATTCTTTGCCTGTTTCCTTCCTTTCCACCACAATGGCAACACTAACAGCTCGGCTATTGGCAGCCACATATAACATCAAAGGCTCCTTATCAATGGGAGCAGCAAGAACGAGCGGCTCAGCCAACTGTTTCTTCAAATCCTCAAATGCTTGATTAGCAGCATCACTCCAGACAAAGTGGTCTGTTGTCTTCATCATCTGGTACAGCGGTATAGCCTTTTCACCCAACCGGCTTATGAACCGGCTTAAGGCCTCAATACGACCTACCAGACGTTGAACATCATTAACACACGCCGGCTTAGCCAAAGAAGTGATGGCCTAGATCTTCTCCGGGTTAGCCTCAATGCCTCTGTTGGAAACCAGAAAACCCAAAAGCTTACCAGCTGGTACACCAAAAACACACTTGGCCGGGTTAAGCATCATCTTATAAACCCGGAGATTGTCAAATGTCTCCTTCAAATCATCAATCAGGGTCTCCTTCTTTCTGGATTTCACCACAATGTCATCCACATAAGCATGAACATTACGCCCGATTTGATTATGAATGCAGTTTTGCACACACCGTTGGTAAGTCGCCTGGGCACTCTTGAGCCCAAAAGGCATGGACACATAGCAGAAGGCCCCAAACGGAGTAATGAAAGTTGTCTTCTCCTGGTCCTTAACTGCCATTTTGATCTGATGATAACCAGAATAAGCATCCAAAAAGCTCAAACGCTCACAACCCGCCGTAGCATCAATAATTTGGTCAATATGAGGGAAAGCCTTATTTAAGTCTATGTATTCCACACACCTACGCCAAGTGACGTTCTTCTTAAGCACCAGCACCGGGTTAGCCAACCACTCATGATGAAAAACTTCAACAATGAACCCAGCCGCCAAGTGCCGGGCCACTTCTTCACCAATGGCCTTACGCCTCTCTTCATTAAAATGACGAAGAAACTGCTTGACCGGCTTAAACTTTGGATCAATATTAAGAGTGTGCTCAGTGAGTTCCCTTGGTACACCTGGCATGTCAGAAGGTTTCCATGGAAAGATGTCTCGGTTCTCATGGATGAACTCAATGAGCCCGCTTTTCTATTTCGGATCCAAATTAGCACTGATGTTGAACTGCTTGGATGAATTGCCAGGAACGAAATCAATCAGCTTGGTGTCATCTGTCGACTTAAACTTCAAAGACGGATCATGCTCCGTAGTTGGCTTTTTCAAAGATTTCATATCGGCCGGGTCAACATTGTCTTTGTAAAACTTCAATTCCTCTGTTGCGTAGACAGACTCAGCATAAGCTGCATCACCTTCCTCGCACTCCAAAGCTATCTTCCGGCTTCCATGCACCGTAATGGTCCCCTTGTGCCCCTGCATTTTTGAGCTGCAGATAAACATAACAAGGCCTTTCCATGAACTTAGCATAAGCCGGCCGTCCAAACAGGGCATGATAAGGGCTCTTGATCTTCACCACTTGAAAGGTCAACGTCTCAGACCTGGAATCATAATCATCCCCAAATGCAACCTCTAGAGCTATTTTACCAACCTGGTATGCCGACTTACCAGGCACCACACCGTGAAAGACTGTGTTTGACAGCTTAAGACTTTTATCAGTCAACCCCATGCGATGGAAGGTTTCATAATAAAGGATATTGATGCTGCTACCTCCGTCCATGAGTACCTTAGTGAATTTATATCCTCCAACCTGAGGTGCTACCACCAAAGCCAAGTGACCCGGATTGTCAACCCGGGGCGGGTGATCCTCACGACTCCACACAAAGGCTGCTCAGACCATCGCAAGTAACGGGGAACTGCTGGCTCAACAGTGTTCACAACCCTTTTATGGAGCTTTTGATCCCACTTGCATAAACTTGTGGTGAAGACGTGGTACTGCCTACTATTCAATTGCTTTGGGTTACTTTGATATCCAGATTGTTGTTGCTGATTCCCCGGACCGGACTGTTGATGATAACCGCCCTGATTGCCTTGATTGCTTTGGTGACACTGAAAATCGGAATTAGAACAGCCACCACCGTAACCCGGGCCATGAGAACCGAAACCTGAGCCGCCACCTGGCCCATGATTGTTCTAGAACAAGTCGGAATTTTTGAACTCCTTCATGATGTGGCAGTCCTTCCAAAGGTGCGTGGATGGCCTTTCCCGCGAACCATGCTTTGGGCAAGGCTGATTCAACAGCTGCTCCAGATTTATACATGACCCTCCTGCCCGATGAGGTGGATTTCCTATACGACGCTGACCATTTTTCTGCGTGTTGGTATTGGCCACAAAATCTGAATTATTATCAGCCTTGCGTTTACCGTTGCCAGGCTGACTCGCCGGGTTATGGTCCTGGCCCTTAGTGATGCCGCTCTTCTTTCCCTTTCCCGGCTTTTCATCATCAGACTCGGGGTCCTTGGTACTATCAGAGTCGGCATATTTAATTAGGGCCGCCATCAGCTCCCCCATATCATTGCAGTGGCGCTTGAGCCGCCCTAACTTCTGTTTAAGAGGCAAAAAATGGCAATTCTTCTCTAACATGAGGACTGCTGAGCCAACATTGATGCTATCCGATGAATGTAGGATGGCTTTCACCCGACGCACCCAATGGGTCGTTGACTCACCCTCCTCTTGGGCACAGGCATCTAAATCCACAATCAACATGGGTTGTTTGCATGTATCTTTAAAATTCTGGATGAACCGGGCCTTCAACTCAGCCCACGATCCAATTGAATTGGCAGGCAGTCCCTTTAGCCAAGTACGGGCCATCCCATCCAGCATCATGGTAAAATATTTAGCACACGCGGCATCGCTGACCTCCAGCAGTTCCATGGCCATCTCGTCACTCTCAATCCACACCTCAGGGGGTAAGTCGGCTGTGTAGTTGGTCACCTTATGAGGTCCTTTGAAATCCTTGGGCAGACGCTCATTACGTAGAGCCGGCACTAAACATGGTACACCCGTGCTTCTAGAGGTCACACCTGCCTCCACCAAAGTTGTTGGATAAACAGAAGATGGTTGATGAGCCGCGTACTGAGCCGCCAGCTCAGCCTCCCGACGTGCTCTATCCTGGTCCATCAGGGCCTGAGTATTACGGGGCGGTTCATGTCCACGGGGCGGGTTACGATGCTGCTCACTGCTTGATACCACTGGGGAGTCCATGTGTCTGCTATAACTCCAGCTTGGGCGAGGGGTTGAGTGGATTCTCTCACGATTGTAAGAATAAGCCTCCTGCTGAACCAATGCTATCTGAAGAAGCTCTCCAGCCCTCCGTGTTTCAACCGCCGCTAGAGACTCGCCTTCAACTGGGAGAGCTGCCAATCGTGACGCAGTAGCGATCATGTTATCCAAAGGGTTGGAGTAATGAACCGGTGGTGTCGGCACGTCTTGTGGTGGGATATTATTCTGACGGGGCGGGTCCGTCATGCGCGGTTGAGCCGGTGCTCCAGTCCCAGACGCGACTACTGCCCGGTTTACCCCTGGCGGGTCACTGGTCCCTACACCAGGTGTGTTGAAGAGGTTCCCTGCCTCGTAAACCGGAGGCAGACGACTCCGGTGCCTTCTCCTCAGGACCTCGTTTGAAGCGTTCTGATCCAACGAGAGCCAGAAGGAATCAGCCTAGATTCATTGCGCCTAAGCATCCAAAGTGGCCCGTTCCGCAGTCATCCTAGCGTTCTCTGCCGCCAGGTCTTCCTTGGCTTGCGCTATCTCGTCACGTAATTTTGCAACCTCCGTGTTATGCTGATCTTGATTCGCCGGGTTAACATTTGCTGCTAATAATGTTGTCAAATTATCCAGCAAATCAGTCAAAACCTGAGCCGGTGGGCGCACAGGGCCTCCTGCCCCAGCTGCCATTGCTGTTGCTGACCCGGAAATCATTGCCGCTGCAGTCGTAGAATTCTGCGTTGGCTGTGTACCGGCCATGAAGATTGCGACCCGGTTTGGCGGCTCATAGGGGTCCAGAATACTTTCACCATCGGAACAGCCCCCAAGCATGCCGTCCTACAGTTGATACAATGAAGTAGTCTCGCCCGTGGATGACTCACCATCAGAATAGATGGTCGTCTCACCGCCAGACATGGATCCTTCCTCAAATTCCGCCCCATGGATGAATCCCACGAAGGCATGTTTCACGGTGGGCTGAACTCGGGCGGATCTCGCACGCTGAGCCGTCTCAATGATGTCGGTGCAGATGTCCGGCTCAGGGCAAGGTTTGTCGATTTTGCCGATGAAGATGTGGATTCCGCCGAAGGGGACCCGGTACCCATACTCAATTGAGCCGGCCTCAGGACCCCAGCCTGCATCGTTGATGTAGAGCTTGCCGCGATGACTCTTGGTCATCTGTCCCATAGCGTATCCCTTGATCCCTTCGAAGTTGCCCTTCAAGAACTCAAAACCACCGTGTGCTGGCCCCACGGTGGGCACCAACTGTCGTGGGATTGTCACGGCAGATGTCCTAGTGTGAGGACTTAGTCTTGGAGCCATCGCACTAGGTTAGCTTAAAGGGGTTAAACGGGACAAAGGACACAGGAGTTTATACTGGCTCAGCCCCTTGCGGTGAAGGTAAAGGCCTAATCCAGTTTGAGGTGGTATTACTTATGTTTCGACTACCAGGGAGCGAATACGCTTGACCTAGCTTTCGATCTGTTGTCTCCTCCCCTAAACTGCCACCGGGTCATCCCTTTATATACACAAGTTGACACCCCACGGCTTACAGAGTCCCGGCCGGCTCATAACAATGTGTCCAGCTCGGTGACCAAATATACATGCCTTATAATACAGGTCATACATACATGGCGGTTTACACTTATGGGCTTTAAGTCGCCTCTGGGCTCTGGGCCTTTAAACGAGTCTTCATAGTGAACCGCCATCTTAAACATCTTTATGGGCTTTATCTTGATAGACCGCCATGGCCCCTCCTAGGCGGGTTAACCCAATAGTTATATCCCCAACACCCCTCGTCTCGTCTCTTTCCCCACCTCTGTGCCGGACGACGACGACGAAGACAACGGTCCTGCTTCACCACCGCACCGGAGCTACCTCATCTATGCCCTCGTCCACCGCACCAGGTGGTCCACCGACAACGTCGGCCGCCGCAACCGACGTGCCTCACAGACACCGACTTCGTCCGCATCAGGTGCGCTTCACCGACGCCGTCTCCCACCTCACCGGGGCTACTTTACCGAGCACATCGTCGCACCTCCGGCTCCCGAGGCCGTTGGGGCTTCACCAACAGTCTCGTCCACCGCATCATAGCGCTCTGCTGCCACTCAAGATATGCATCCGTGCGCAGCCAGCCAACCCCAGCACATCACCCTCAACGGCTCTGAAGTGACCTGCACTCTAGCTAAGCGAGCATGCCCAAAAGCCGGCCTGGACTAGGTATCCACACATCACTCCCTTGTGCACTGTTCCGATGATGTTTCGATATCCTTTCACTGCTCCCTTAGCTTACAACTATGCAACTCTGACTTTAGCTCTCATTTCTTGTGGAGATATCATGTGAAACAAGCAAAACCATTTTTTAGCGAAGCATGGCGGCGCTACGGGATCTGGTACACATCCTGCACACCAGTATAACCTTGTAAGTATCTATCCTCCGGTACAACAGCAAGGTCAATTCCTCTTAACCATTCGCCGTGTCAAAAATGCAGAGGGGGATACAAGGAGCACAAGGCTTGCACATCCAAGCAAGTGGTAACATGGACTTGTACATGGAACATCCCAAGCGCAAGCAGAGCTGCAGTGAGCCTGTACAATGAGCTAGCGTAAGTCCCTGCATTTCATTTAATTCGTACTGGCCTGCGTGTATGATTTGTGTGAAGTGGCGGATCCACGAATTCAAGTTACTTGGGGCGAACATTTAACTTAAAAAATACGAAGGCACTTGCACTCCGGAAATCAACATAACTTGAGAAATGTGAAGCTACATGCACTTTGAAAACCAGCTAATTATCCAATGTAGTTCAGATTATAAAACACTAAATGATGTAAGCACCAAAAACCCAAAATGCGACATGGTGTACAAGGACTACTAACATGGTCTGTACCTGCTTGAATTATTCGTTCTCTGGATGAAAATATCTAAGTGTAATTGCACCTATAACCAGTGCGCAAACTGCATATCAATATATCTATCCTGCACAAGTATGCCAATGGTTTCAAACAACAGATTAGAAAAGTATTTATGCTACGTTGTCATGATATGGGGACTTTCTGGTAGATGGCCTCGACGTTTCCTCAAGCCATGAAAATGTACTATAATTTGCTTGTCATCAATGCCTGCAAATCTCTGTCTCTCTCAACATAGTAGATCATCATTAGACACTAAATCCTTCAATGGGAGCTTGCAAAATGCTTGCATTAGATCCCTCATTAGACACTATATGTTCATCACCAGGAGCATGTAAAATGTTTGCATCAAATCCTTCATTAGCAGTCTGTCCATTAGACACTTCAGGATCAAGAACAACACGAGCTTGTATGTTTGCACCGGAAACTTCATTAGATACATCAGGTTTAGTCAGTTCAATATTGATTGGGGGAGTTATAAAATAAGCAATTGGTTTCATTTTCTCATAGATTCCCTACATACAAGCAGTTTTACAACACCGTCAGGTTTAACTATTGGCCAGAAATTGAACAGTTCAATTAGATATAATCAAGGATGTGATGTACCTGCTCGTTGCGCTTGTTGCTCTTGCAAGCTGCGACTGTCCGTTTGCGCAAGCTCGATGCCATGCCTGTGTTGCCGCCGCTGCCTCCCATGCAGGCTACATCCAGGGTTGGATTTTCATCTTCTTGTCCTTCCAATCGCTTGAAGCGCGGCGACCGCCCTCCAACGAGGGCACGAGGAAGTGATGTGTCGGTCTGTCCAGTGGCGGCTAGGTTAGGAGCGAACCAGACTGGAGGCTGGAGCGAATGAATTTAGGTTTTTCCTGCTGTCGATCGATATGGGAGGCGTTCGTTTGGGCCGCGAGCCTGCTATAGGGCCTGCCTTGCACGTACATTATTGGCCCATCCAAATTGAAACATTTTTCTTCATTTTTTACATTGTCTGCTCGTGTGTTGGGACGAACAAAACTAGCCTGGGCCAACCTGGACGACTCAAACTAGGTGCACACTTTCTAGCCACCCGAGGCGGCCGCCCATATCAGCCCCTACGATGGCGTCGCCCCTTTTTGCGTGTATGATTGGGGTAGTGAAAAATATTCGAGTGGCGCTTTTGATTTACCCACAGAATGGTTGAATTGCTTGTTTCTATGAACTGAGTTCGCCAATAATGTGAAGGGTGCCAGTCTTTTCATCCTATTGTAGATTGCTTAGATCTCGATATGCCAAATGTAATCGCATGAAATATACAATAAAAGCCAGTGTGATGTGTGTGGCTGCAACTAGGCTGACAACCTATCATCATATAACATATCAAGGATGCACCATCTTACCAGATTAACCATTCGACTTACAAATGCAGTGTGGGAAGAAAGAAGTATTGGGACTGCGTATCCAAGCAATTGATGCCATGGACTCCTTCGTAGAACCTTGTAAGCGAAAAAGAAGTTGCAGTGTGCCTATACAAAGAGCTAGCATAAATTCAGTTACCTGCTTCTCGGAATTTTAGTTAGCCACTTATTGCAAAATTGTTCAATTACGTTGCTTGGCCTAATTTGGTTTGCTACTGATTACATAATGCCATAGCCTACTATTCCTATTATAGACTACGCCTATCTATGTGTTTGATACTTACTATTAAGAATTACCTGTTTGCCTGAACTTAAATAGCTACTTAAGCACGTAGATAGCTGGTCATTTGTACTTCTAGGGTGCAGCAGAATTCATGTGTAATTTACATTCTGATACCCTGTTTGTTTATATTGTTTGATGTTATCACTTGTAGCACTAGTAATGTTTGCATGTTCATAGATAGACAACTGTCAGGTTTATATGAGGGACACCATCTTTTTAACTTATATATGTGTTGGAATCATTTTGCTTACAACAACGAAATTTACAGATGTCTGTGTTGCTGGTAAACGGTACCGACTTGTTACTTTAATACGTTGGCAAGAACTTTTTAGTTTTACTAGTTCATGTCTAATTAAATACGTTGCCAAAACTAGTTAGTTTTACTAGTTTGATGTTAGTTTCTTATGGCTCTTGCAACACTTTATTTATGATTGCTAACATTCAAGTCTGCAGGATCCAACTGAAACTCTGTTGGCACAACATGTATGTTTTCAGAAACATCCTTGTTTACCTGGTTTGGTGCTGTAACTTGTTGCTGTAATCATCTTACCAACTTCAAGTTTTCAGGATCCAATTGGAAGTCCAATTGCACAGCAGGTACATTTTCAAAAATATATTTGTGTAACAGGTTTGCTGCTGTAACTTGTTGCTCTAATCAAGTTACTGACTACTTAACTTTTCAGGATCCAAGAGAAACTCCAATGCCACAACAGGTTCCTTTTGCAGAACTTGTTTGTTTAAGTGCTTTGCTGCTGCAACTAGTTGCTCTAATCACGTTACTGGCTACTCAACTTTTCAGGATCCAAGAGAAACTCCAATGCCACAACAGGTACCTTTTGCAAAACTTGTTTGTTTAACTGCTTTGCTGCTGCAACCGGTTTCAATGATGTTAATAACTACTTTTCAGCATCCAATTCGAACTCTTTAATTCCTTGTTTGTTTAACTGGTTTGTGTTATAACTCCCAGTTGAGATGTTTTGCTAACTTCAACTTTTCGGAATCCAATCGGAACTTTAATGGCAAAACAGGTTAGGCCAAGATCAAAGAGCGAGGTCTCCATGGACGTTGTATCATCTCACAGCAGTGGCACCGGCCCAATCGTGCATCATGAATTGCCAACTGCTGATGGTCTAGAGGCTAAACTATTGGTAGAAACAGATTCTGCTTCTGCACTTAGAGATGAAGTTGACATGTTGAGGAAGCAAACAGCACAATCACAAGCAGTACTCAAGACAACCATTAAATATTTGGTGGATTTCAAAATGAAGCAAGCTGAGACTGACCGCATTGTTAAGGTCCTAAAGGAAAAAAGGAATTAAATTTCCACTTGGTAAATCATAGGTGAAATGTTCTTTCCATCGTTGAATAACCTTTGTGTTGTTTGTTCATGTAATCGATCAAACCATTTGTTTTAGAGATCATGTAATAATTATTTTTTGCTTTTTGGTTTGTAAATTTTTTTAGCACAAGTCTGTATTAATCGATAAGACTCTGAGACATTTCATTTTGATTGCTGTGCCACACCTACAAATATGCCAACCGGGCTGAATGTGCATTCAGCAATAATAGTAGTATAGATGGACCTTAAGTGGCACGCATCGGAAAGGACCAAGATGTTGTACTAGCTTCACTAAAAAAGGATGCTCTTCTAGCAAAAAAAGGTACAACGGCCTGGCTTATGTATGTTAGTTGACACTATTGATCCATATACTCTATATGTGTTTATATGTCTGTTAGTTTTGTACATTATTGGTTGATTGACTCAGTATTTGAATATTCATGCATTGCGTGTGTACATATCTAAATGGGAGTACACATTATGCTGCGTGTGACGCGTGAGTTGGACATAAAGGGGTTTCAAATATTCGAATTCACCTTAAACTAGATTCTAGCTTCTGAATTCGAGTATCGGCATTTGTAAATCATATTCATATATGACAGTGGAATATATCTTTGTCGTGCTTTTGAAGATATATAAAAACACATAGAATGATTTATAAAGATTCGTATAGAAATACAAAATGGATTCAAATTTAGTTGCCATGGTAAACATGGATGCTTGTTGTCCCAAAATTCGAAAGAAGCGGCAAAATGTCCACTCCCACGTCGGCTGCCCGAAGCCAAGTGTTTGGGAGATGAAAATTACTGTCTACCCCTTACACGGACAATCCATCGGCCCGATTTCCACTTCTCTCAATAGGGGTGATAACCCACAAGTATAGGGGATCAATTGTAGTCTCTTTCGATAACTAAGAGTGTCGAACCCAACGAGGAGCTAAAGGTAGAACAAATATTCCCTCAAGTTCTATCGACCACCGATACAACTCTACGCACGCTTAACGTTCGCTTTACCTAGAACAAGTATGAAAGTAGAAGTACTTTGTAGGTGTTTTTAGATAGGTTTGCAAGAATATAAAGAGCACCTAAATAAAAACTAGGGGCTGTTTAGGTAAATAAGCAATAAAGTTAGTATAGCGAGTGTGGAAAAGTGGTGGTAGGAGTTGCGAAATTATCCCTAAGCAATTTTGAGTACTTTTACTAGACCGATAGCAAGTTTTATATGGGAGAGGCCACTGCTAGCATGTCATCCCTGACTTGGAATTCTATGCACTTATGATTGGAACTATTAGCAAGCATCCGCAACTACTAACGTTCATTAAGGTAAAACCCAACCATAGCATTAAGATATATAGGTCCCCCTTCAATCCCGTATGCATCAATTTCTATGCTAGGTTGAAGCTTCTGTCACTCTTGCCCTCCAGTACATAGTCCTATCAACATACAACTAACCCTATGGTGTGATCCACGCGCGCGCTCATATGATGGGCACCAAAGGACAGCAACATAACCACAAGCAAATTAAACCAATCATAGCAATTCACCAAATACCTATAGGACAACGAAAATGTACTCACACATCATAGGATGGAAACACATCATCGGATAATAATATGAAGCATAAAGCACCATGTTCAAGTAGAGGGTACAGCGGGTTGCGGGAGAGTAGACCGCTGTAGATAGATGGGGGAGCGTGACGAAGATGTTGGTGAAGATGGCAGAGGTGTTGGTGTAGATTGCGGTGATGATGATGGCCCCGGCGGCGTTCCGGCGCCACCGGGAGTGAGGGGGAGAGAGCCCGCCTTCTTCTTCTTCTTCCTTGACCTTCTCCCTAGATGGGAGAAGGGTTTCCCCTCTGGTCCTTGGCTTCCAGGGCATGGGAGGGGCGAGAGCCCCTCCGATATTGGATCTGTCTCTCTGTCTCTCTCTGTTTCTGTGCTCCAGATTCTGCCCTTTCACCGTTTCTTATATTCCCGGAGATCCGTAACTCCGATTGGGCTGAAATTTGAACACGATTTCTATCCGGATATTCGCTTTCTTGCGGCGAAAGAAGGGCACCAACTGCCTTACAGGGTGGGCATGAGGGTTAGGGGCACACCCACCCCCTGGGGCGCGCCCCCTGCCTCGTGGCCCCCTCGGGCATCGTCTCGCGTTGATTCTTCTTCCCTAAAATCACATATATTCCAAAGAAAATATCCGTCAGTTTTTATCCCGTTTGGACTCCGTTTGATATGGATTCTCTGCGAAACAAAAAAACATGCAACAAACAGGAACTGGCACTGGGCACTGGATCAATATGTTAGTCCCAAAAAATAGTATAAGAAGTTGCCAAAAGTATATGAAAGTTGTATATATTGGCATGGAACAATCAAAAATTATAGATACGACGGAGACGTATCAGCATCCCCAAGCTTAATTCCTGCTCGTCCTCGAGTAGGTAAATGATAAAAAAGATAATTTTTGATGTGGAATGCTACCTAGCATAATCTAGATCACATAATCTAATCATGGCATGAATTTTAAGACACGAGTTATTCAAAGCAATAGCCTATCATTTGACATTAAGACAACAATACTTCAAGCATACTAATAAAGCAATCATGTCTTTTAAAAATAACATGGCCAAAGAAAGTTATCCCTACAAAATCATATAGTCTGGCTATGCTCCACCTTCGTCACACAAAATGTTCAAATCATGCACAACCCCGATGACAAGCCAAGCAATTGTTTCATACTTTTCATGTTCTCAAACCTTTTCAACTTTCACGCAATACATGAGCGTGAGCCATGGATATAGCACTATAGGTGGAATAGAATATGATGGTGGAGCTTGTGTGGAGAAGACAAAAATGGGAGAAAGTCTCACATCTACGCGGCTAATCAACGTGCTATGGAGATGCCCATCAATTGATGTCAACGTGAGGAGTAGGGATTGCCATGCAACAGATGCACTAAGAGCTATAAGTGTATGAAATCTCAAACTGAAAACTAAGTGGGTGTGCATCCAACTTGCTTGCTCATGAAGACCTAGGGCATTTGAGGAAGCCCATCGTTGGAATATACAAGCCAAGTTCTATAATGAAAATTCCCACTAGTATATGAAAGTGATAACTCAAGAGACTCTCTATATGAAGAACATGGTGCTACTCTGAAGCACAAGTGTGGTAAAAGGATAGTAACATTGCCCCTTCTCTCTTTTCTCTCATTTTCTCTTTTTTTAGGCTTCTTTGGCCTCTCTTTTTTTGGGGGGCTTCTTTGGCCACTTTTAATTTGATAACCTCACATGGGAGAATGTTCTAATAATGATGATCGTCACACTTTTATTTACTTACAACTCAATATTACAACTCGATACTAGAACAAAGATATGACTCTATATGAATGCCTCCGGCGGTGTACCGGGATGTGCAATGATTTAGCGTAGAAAAGATATCAAAAAATGGACAAGCCATGAAAACATCATGCTAGCTGATATGTCTCCAACGTATCTATAATTTTTTATTGCTCCATGCTATATTATATTCTGTTTTGGACATTATTGGGCTTTATTATGCACTTTTATATTATTTTTGGGACTAAACTATTAACCGGAGGCCCAGCCCAGAATTGCTGTTTTTTGCCTATTTCAGAGTTTCGCACAAAAAGAATATCAAACGGAGTCCAAACGGAATGAAACCTTCGGGAACATGATTTTCGGAACGAACGTGATCCAGAGGACTTGGACCCTACGTCAAGACATCAACCAGGAGGGCACAAGGTAGGGGGGCGCGCCTACCCCCTTGGGCGCACCCTCCACCCTCGTGGGCCCCACGTTAGTCCACCGACGTACTTCTTCCTCCTATATATACCTACGTACCCCCAAACTACCAGATACGGAGCCAAAAACCTAATTCCACCGCCGCAACCTTCTGTGCCCGTGAGATCCCATCTTGGGGCCTTTTCCGGAGCTCCGCCGGAGGGGGCATCGATCACGGAGGGCTTCTACATCAACACCATAGCCTCTCCGATCATGTGTGAGTAGTTTACCTCAGACCTTCGGGTCCATAGTTGTAACATCCCAAATTTTCAATTTGGAATGTTATACATTAGATCATCATTGCATAGCATATTTTATTGCATTTTGGCAAAATCCTCAAAAATCCTAAGCAACTCAAGGACCCTCGGAGAGAATTGGGGATTTTTCGCGGTTTTCATATTTGATTTTTATCAAATAATTAACCGAGGATTTTTGGTTTAATTTATTTTTCTCTCCGAAAAATATTTCATATTAAAATATACGAGAGGAGAAAATATGACTTCTCCAAAATAATTGAAATATTGGAGGAAAAATATTAAAACCAAATATTTGATTTTATTCGGATTTTATTTGCAATTTTATTTGCATTAGAAAAAGTGCACGTTTTCAAAACTGCATTTTTGGGCCAAGAAAATGTTCATCTCGTTCTAATTATTTTAATTAGATGGTCAAAATTTGTTTTGGCATTTTTGGATTTTTATTTATTTTTCTATGATTTTTTTAGGTTCGGCGAAATTATTTAAAAAAAAAACCGCGAGCGCCGACTGGGCCGAAGCCCAGCCGAGCAGCCCAGCCCACCCCGCCGCCGTCTCCCTCCTGGAGACTGCGCCGCCGCCCGA
>NC_057802.1:130792966-130801084 GCF_018294505.1 Triticum aestivum
GAAGCCCGTCCCGAGCCTCACCGGAGGTTAGCCGCCGCCGCCGTCCGGTTTTTTTACAAAAAAACCGTTCGTTTTATTTTTTTCGAAACCCTAGGTTTATTTTTTTATAGATCGGTTTATTTTTTTCGGTTTAGTTAGTTAGTGAACGTTCGCTGGTTCGTTCGTTTTAACGAACGTGTTTGCCGGTTAGTCGCAGTTAACGAACGTTCGTTCGTTTAACTGTTCGTCAGTTTTCTTTTTCGTCGGTTTTTCCGCGATTATTCCAGATCGCGATTTCTGATCTGATTTTCGTTCTGGTATATCTTTTAGCTCGTTTACCGGAATCAGGCGGTTCAAGCGCCTAGAGTTTCGTCTCAAAATTCTCTTTCCGTCTAACCTACTCAAACAAGTTTTTGCTATTGTAAAATTTGACTTAGATCCAGATTAGTAAATGAAGCTTGTTTCTTTCGCCGTTTGACTTTCGTTGCTTCGTTTGATTTGATTCTTTTTGCAAACCGGAGTTCTTAAGTTGAACTTTCTGGTTAGATCATTATTTGAGTTTTACCTGTGCATTAGATGAGTGCTTATTGTATGCTTGTTTGTTTGCGAGAGAGTACCCGGAGTGCGCCGCTTGCTACTTCGAATCTCTAGGTTTCACAGATCATCAGCAAGGCAAGTAACACTTTGATCATACCTCTTTTACTACCCAGTTTTATTGCATTAGATCAACCCTCAAACATTGCATGATTAGGATCTAATTAAATTGTGGGTATTGGGAAGTAGTTGAGGTAGTACCTATCACCTGTTTATTATCAAACCCTTGGGAGTTACTTCTACGTTTGCTTATATTGTTATGTTATGCTAGTAGACGTGGATTGGGTTTGAGTGTTACCATGACAGATGTGAGATTGTTAATTAATGGTTAACCTTAAGGTGGCAACAAAAACTCACATCTGGGTGGATTGAGGTACCTGGGTATTCCAGGATTGCCTGTTTTTCTTTTGGACCGCCACCCAGGTTCAAAGGGATCATGAGATTATTCATGCTAGAAACTTCCGTGTGCAGCCACAAGCTATTATGGGCTCTAGCATAGTTGATTAAGTTGTGTGAGCTCTTGAAGAGGTAGACTAGCAAATGTAGGGGTTGTAGGTGGTACTGTCTACCCGGAGTAGAGAGTTAACACTTCTGAAAGACTGTGTCTTGGTCATCCGTTTCTCAAACACCCTGAAGTGCGAGAATCCCAACGGAGGAGATCGAGTCTTGTGGGGAAAAGTGCGCAAACCTCTGCAGAGTGTATAAACTAATCATGGTTAGCCGTGTCCCCGGTTATGGACATCTTGAGTATCTAGTACTTGGATTATCATGTGAATCTTATCATGTTACTTTAATTCATTTTGTTGGTTTAATGATGGTCCTTAATTGGGATTGAGAATGTTGTCAACCATTCTCAATGTTTAACAACCACCATGATAGTTAAATAAAATTTATTCCTTTGCAGTAGGGAAAAATTGGCTTTTCGCAAAACTGTAACCATAGAGCCTTCTAGCAGCCATATATGCATGTAGTATAGCATTATTTTGTTCATTACTCTCTATGTGTTACATTGCCAGCATATTCCATGTGTTGACCCGTTTTCGGGCTGCAACGTTTCATGTTGCAGACTTTTCAGACGACGAGTAAGGTGCCTTAGGTCGTGGTCTTATACTCAGTGATACCGTTGGAGTTGATGGACTCACTTATCTTCCAAGTCTTCCGCTGTTATCGTTTTAGATGGCCTTAAGCCATATTTGTCATACTTATTTCTCTCTTGAGATACTCGATGTAATAAGTGTGTGATCGCTACTCTGTTATAAATCCTCCAAGTACTGTGTGTGTCAGCATTACTGATCCAGGGATGACACTGGTGCATGGTAGATCAGACTATTTGAGGTCTGGTCGCTACAAAGGTGGTATCAGAGCACACGCTGACTGTAGGACATGACCACTAAGCTTAAACCCTAGAACACTACTCTCTTCTCATTTCTGACTCCTCTCCATTTTCTACTCTTTTAGGAATGGCGGATGCAAGGAACAAGTTCATGCAACCGGATGAAGATACACCTTTTGGACGACACTTGAAGGAAGTCACTAAGTACCTGAACATCGGAATACCAAGCTTCACCGGGACTTACAAAGCCACACTACCAGAAGAGGAGCGCTGGAAGATTCAAGTTCAAGTTCCAGGAAGGACGTTTACGCCAGTCACTGAGCCTATAGAGTTTTCCTTTGATGCACCAACCTGGAGTTTAGGAAAGAGCATGGCAGCCCACATCAGGATGGGACGCATTGGAGAAGTTACCACAAGGAGCTTAAGGATACTATTTATCAGATTTGTGGGCGCCGAGATGAGCAATGGGAGATGATCAGCACCAAGAAGAATAGATCAATTGCAACTTTCATCCAGGGGTTAAACCAGCACATTCGTCGCCAGGAGAACCAAATGTGCACAGGCATGATAGATCTAAAGAAGGCATTGACCAAGATCACGGAGCTGGAGGAAGAACTCAAGTCTATGCGCGATGGATATGAGGAGGAGATTGCCACGTTGTTAGAGAAGAACGGCAACCTGACACAGAAGATCGGAGTATTCATGGGAGACCCAGCACCAGGAGGAGAAGATGATGACTACGCTTACCCGGATAACTACATCATCATCGACGACACCGACTCAGACCTCGGTGAAGATGATTTTGTTGATGAAACTGGAGCAGATATCATGGAGTCTTCGACCGATCAAAATTTCTAGTAGACCCCCATAATCAGTAGTGGTATTCCCCCATGTATATAGTATAGCTCGAGCACTTTGTAACGATAGTTAGATCGATTGTATGCCTTGATTGAATTGATTGAGTGATATTGATTGTGTTTGTCTCATTAGCATATGGGTAGTGTTTTCCCTCTAGACCTCATTCTATTCTAAATTCTCATCTTTTCTAAACCTATCAGATGCCTCCGAGACGCGACACCAGATTTGTTTTCCCACCGGAGATCACTCAGTTGATTCAGCAGCAGAATGCCCTGATCCAAGTGTTAGTACAGAACCAAGGCAACAACAACAACAACAACCCACCACCACCCCCTGTTGATCACTTAACACATTTCTTGAGACTAAATCCGCTGGTGTTTTCCAGCAGCACCGAGCCGATTGTTGCAGATGATTGTCTCCGCAAAGTTGGAAGGGAGTTGACCACTGCAGGCTGCACAGATGCGGAGAGAGTGCGTTTTGCCGCACATCAGCTTGATGGACCCGCAGCATCATGGTGGGAGAATTACACAGCATCACACCCTATTGACACTGTCACATGGGACCAGTTTCAGCAAGCTTTCCGTACTGCCCATGTTTCAGCAGGAGCTATGGCCATGAAGAAGCGTGAGTTTCGCAACCTACGCCAAGGAGGACGCACCGTAGGCCAGTACGTGGAGGACTTTAGTAAGTTAGCACGTTATGCTCCAGATGACGTTGCTACAGATGCAGCCAAGCAGGAGAAGTTTCTGGAAGGACTGAATGATGAGCTGAGCATGCAGTTGATGGTAGCAACCTTCAACAACTACCAGGAGTTGGTAGATAGAGCTCTCATGATTGAAGGGAAGCAGCAGCAGATTGAAAACCGTAAGAGGAAGTATGGACAAGGGAAGTACAATTATGGAGCTCAGCAGAAGCCACGTTTTACCCCGAAATCGGGAGGACAGTTTCAGCATACCCATGGAGGAGGTAGTTCGCACAACCATAATGGCCCCAAGAATGGTAATGGGAATGGAGGAAGCAACGGCCAGAACCGTACCAACCCTTCAACCCCAGCTAAGAGAGACCTGAGCCAAGTCACTTGCTTTAAGTGCCAGAAGACTGGACATTATGCCAATGAATGTCCTGAAGCCCAGAATGGAAATGGCAATGGAAGCTCTGGGAAGAAGCCGAACCCTTTCAACAAAGGACATGTGAACCACGTTAGCGTGGAGGAGGTTGAAGCTCAGCCAGATGCAGTAATAGGTAAGTTTTTGGTTAAGTCATTTACTACACTCGTTCTTTTGATACTGGAGCATCGCATTCATACATATCAAGGGGATTTGTGGATACGTATAAACTGCCAACCCAAGCCCTTAGGTCGCCCATGTTAGTAACCTCGCCAGGAGTAGAGTATATGGCTAGTTTATGGTGTGATCGGTTACCATTAAGGATTGGTAACTACGTGTTTCCCTCGGACCTAATAGTATTGGAATCGCAAGGATTGGATGTGATATTAGGCATGGATTGGTTATCGAAGTATGGAGGGAACATTGATTGCGCCAGTAAGTCGATTTTGCTTACCACCCCAGAAGGGAGAAGGATTAAGTATGTATCCCGGCATATGTCGAAGAGGACTCAGGTGAATTCCTTATCAGGAGTTGTACAGGAGGAAGTACCAGTGGTGAAGGATTACCCGGATGTATTTCCAGAAGAGTTGCCAGGCATGCCACCAGATAGAGACATAGAGTTTTTTATTGAACTTTTGCCAGGCACAGGGCCGATATCTAAGAGATCGTACAGGATGCCCGCTAAGGATTTGGAAGAAATTAAGAAGCAAATTAAGGAGTTACTGGATAAAGGCTATATTCGCCCAAGTTCTTCACCTTGGGGATCACCCGTACTTCTAGTGGAGAAGAAAGATGGATCGTTGAGGATGGTTGTTGATTACCGTGGATTGAATGAAGTGACCATCAAAAATAAGTACCCACTGCCGATGATCAATGATTTGTTTGACCGATTACAAGGAGCTAAGGTATTTTCCAAGATCGATCTACGATCAGGATACCATCAGTTGAAGATTCGAGAGCAGGATATACCTAAGACGGCTTTTACCACCAGGTATGGGCTGTGCGAGTATACCGTTATGTCATTTGGCCTGACTAACGCACCTGCCTATTTCATGAACCTTATGAACAAAGTGTTTATGGAGTTTCTGGATAAGTTCGTCGTAGTGTTCATTGATGACATTTTGGTCTACTCAAAGAACGAAGAGGAGCATAAGGAGCATTTGCGTTTGGTACTTGAGAAGCTCAGAGAACATCAGCTATACGCCAAGTTCAGCAAATGTGAGTTTTGGCTGAAGGAAGTTGGATTCCTCGGACACGTTATATCCGGAGAAGGAATAGCAGTAGACCCCACCAAAGTTGACACAGTAACAAGCTGGGAATCACCCACGTCAGTTGGAGAAATCCGGAGTTTTCTTGGACTTGCAGGATACTACCGGAGGTTCATTGAGAATTTCTCTAGGATTGCTAAGCCCATGACAGAGCTGTTAAAGAAGGACACCAAATTCAATTGGACTGAGGAATGTGAAGCTAGTTTCCAAGAGTTGAAGAAACGTTTGGTTACATCACCAGTGCTGATTCTGCCAGATCAACGCAAGGATTATGAAGTATATTGCGACGCTTCACATCGAGGACTTGGAGCAGTGCTAATGCAGGAGGGAAGAGTTGTTTCATATGCTTCATGACAACTTAAACCCCATGAGAAGAATTATGCCACCCATGCTTTGGAGTTAGCAGCCGTAGTACATGCGTTGAAGACATGGAGACATTTTCTCATCGAAAATCACTGTGAGGTGTACACGGATCACAAGAGTTTGAAGTACATTTTCACGCAAAAGGAGTTGAATCTCAGGCAAAGGAGATGGTTGGAACTCATAAAGGATTATGATATGAGATTGCATTATCACCCATAAAGGCTAACGTAGTAGCAGATGCGTTGAGCCGCAAGAGCCATGTCAACACACTCATGACCGGAGAGTTACCGAAATTATTAGCCGAGGATCTTCGCGAGCTATGTTTGGAGATAGTTCCAAGAGGCTATTTAGCAACGTTGGAGATTCAGTCTACCTTGATGGAAAAGATCAGGGAAGCTCAGAAGACAGACAAGGAAATTGACGAGATAAACAAAAGGATGAGTAAAGGAAAAGCCAAGGGATTTCGTGAGGATGAGCACGATACCTTATGGTTTGAGGACCGCGTTTATGTGCCCAATGATCCGGAGATCAGGAAGTTGATCTTGCAAGAGGCCCATGATTCACCGTATTCGATTCACCCAGGAAATACCAAGATGTATTTGGATTTGAAGGATACTTTCTGGTGGACCGGAATGAAGAAGGATATTGCAGAGTATGCAGCAGTTTGTGATGTATGTCACAGAGTGAAGGCAGAGCATCAGAAGCCAGCAGGATTGCTACAGCCATTGCCGATACCCGAATGGAAATGGGATAAACTAGGCATGGATTTTATCACGGGATTGCCCAGGACTCGTTCAGGCTATGACTCAATATGGGTTGTGGTTGATCGTTTGACGAAAGTAGCTCATTTCATCCCAGTGAAGACCACTTACACCAGTGCTAAGTTGGCAAAGATATACATGACCAGGATCGTATGTCTGCATGGAGTTCCGAGGACCATTGTATCAGATAGAGGAACCCAGTTTACTTCAAAGTTTTGGAATCAGTTACATGAAACTTTGGGTACCAGGCTAGAGTTCAGTACAGCCTTTCATCCACAGACAGACGGACAGACCGAGAGAGTCAATCAGATTTTGGAAGATATGCTGAGAGCTTGTGCGCTAGATTATGGATCTAGTTGGGACAACAATTTGCCGTATGCAGAGTTTTCTTACAACAACAGTTATCAAACCAGTTTGAAGATGGCCCCTTTCGAAGCTTTATACGGAAGGAGCTGTAGAACACCATTGTCATGGGACGAAGTTGGAGACCGCCAGTTGTTTGGACCAGATTTGATTAAAGAGTCTGAACGAAAAGTGAAGTTGATTCGCGATAGGCTCAAGGTAGCCCAATCCAGGCAGAAGAGTTATGCAGATTCTGAATGCAAGGAGACAGTTCACGAAGTCGGAGACAGAGTTTATCTTCGTGTATCACCACTTAGAGGAGTGAAGCGCTTTGGAGTTAAAGGAAAGTTAGCGCCACGTTTTGTAGGACCATACAAAGTTTTGGAGCGTATGGGAGAAGTTGCTTACAAGCTGGAATTGCCTGAAGGATTGTCAGTAGTTCATGATGTATTTCATGTTTCCTAGTTGAAGAAGTGCCACGCAGAGATGGCTGAGATACCACTGAGAGATAAGGTACCATTGGAAGCGATTCAGTTGGATAGTGACTTGACCTATGAGGAGAAACCAGTTAAGATTCTTGAGTATGCCAGCCGAGTCACCCGTAGCAAGGTTATCAAGTTGCAAAGTTCAGTGGAGTCACCATACCGAGGACGAAGACACCTGGGAGCGAGAGGAAGATCTACGGAAGGACCACTCTCACCTATTTCCTAGCCAACCCGAATCTCGATGGCGAGATTCATCTTAAGGGGGTAGGTTTGTAACATCCCAAATTTTCAATTTGGAATGTTATACATTAGATCACCATTGCATAGCATATTTTATTGCATTTTGGCAAAATCCTCGAAAATCCTAAGCAACTCAAGGACCCTCGGAGAGAGTTGGGGATTTTTCGCGGTTTTCATATTTGATTTTTATCAAATAATGAAACGAGGATTTTTGGTTTAATTTATTTTTCTCTCCGAAAAATATTTCATATTAAAATATACGAGAGGAGAAAATATGACTTCTCCAAAATAATTGAAATATTGGAGGAAAAATATTAAAATCAAAAATTTGATTTTATTCGGATTTTATTTGCAATTTTACTTGCATTAGAAAAATTGCACGTTTTCAAAACTGCATTTTTGGGCCAAGAAAATGTTCATCTCGTTCTAATTATTTTAATTCGACGGTGAAAATTTGTTTTGGCATTTTTCGATTTTTATTTATTTTTCTAAGATTTTTTTAGGTTCGGCGAAATTATTTAAAAAAAAAATCCCGCGAGCGCCGGCTGGGCCGAAGCCCAGCCGAGCGGCCCAGCCCACCCCGCCGCCGTCTCCCTCCTAGAGACTGCGCCGCTGCCCGAGTCCGGCTCGAGGCCGACTAACGCTGCCTTGCCCCCTCCCCCACGGAAGCACCCCCCCACCTATAAGTACCCCCGCCCCGCCGCCACCTCCCCCAGACCCGAAGCCGCCGGAGCCGAGCCGCCCGACCCCGCCGCCGAGAGGAGCCGCCGCCTGGAGCCCCGAACGCCG
>NC_057802.1:130801435-130931976 GCF_018294505.1 Triticum aestivum
AGCCCCACCACCCCTCGCCGCACCCCTACGACCCCGCCGGAGCCCGTCCCGAGCCTCGCCGGAGGTTAGCCGCCGCCGCCGTCCGCCGTCCGGTTTTTTTTTCAAAAAAACCGTTCGGTTTATTTTTTTTCGAAACCATAGGTTTATTTTTTCGGTTTAGTTAGTTAGTGAACGTTCCCCGGTTCGTTCGTTTTAACGAACGTGTTCGCCGGTTAGTCGCAGTTAACGAACGTCCGTTCGTTTAACTGTTCGTCAGTTTTCTTTTTCGTCGGTTTTTCCGCGATTATTCCAGATCGCGATTTCTAATCTGATTTTTGTTCTGGTATATCTTTTAGCTCATTGATCGGAATCAGGCGATTCAAGCGCCTAGAGTTTCATCTCGAAATTTTCTTTCCGTCTAACCTACTGAAACAAGTTTTTGCTACTGTAAAATTTGACTTAGATCCAGATTAGTAAACGAAGCTTGTTTCTTTCGCCGTTTGACTTTCGTTGCTTCGTTTGATTTATTCTTTTTGCAAACCGGAGCTCTTAAGTTGAACTTTCTGGTTAGATCTTTATTTGAGTTTTACCTATGCATTAGATGAGTGCTAATTGTATGCTTGTTTGTTTGCGATAGAGTACCCGGAGTGCGCCGCTTGCTACTTCGAATCTCTAGGTTTCACGGATCATCAGCAAGGCAAGTAACGCTTTGATCATACCTCTTTTACTACCAAGTTTTATTGCATTAGATCAACCCTCAAACATTGCATGATTAGGATCTAATTAAATTGTGGGTATTGGGAAGTAGTTGAGGTAGTACCTATCACCTGTTTATTATCAAACCCTTGGGAGTTACTTCTACGTTTGCTTATATTGTTATGCTATGCTAGTAGACGTGGATTGGGTTTGAGTGTTACCATGACAGATGTGAGATTGTTAATTAATGGTTAACCTTAAGGTGGCAACAAAAACTCACATCTGGGTGGATTGAGGTACCTGGGTATTCCAGGATTGCCTGTTTTTCTTTTGGACCGCCACCCAGGTTCAAAGGGATCATGAGATTATTCATGCTAGAAACTTCCGTGTGCAGCCACAAGCTATTATGGGCTCTAGCATAGTTGATTAAGTTGTGGGAGCTCTTGAAGAGGTAGACTAGCAGATGTAGGGGTTGTAGGTGGTACTGTCTACCCGGAGTAGAGAGTTAACACTTCTGAAAGACTGTGTCTCGGTCATCCGTTTCTCAAACACCCTGAAGTGCGAGAATCCCAACGGAGGAGATCGAGTCTTGTGGGGAAAAGTGTGCAAACCTCTGCAGAGTGTATAAACTAATCATGGTTAGCCGTGTCCCCGGTTATGGACATCTTGAGTATCTAGTACTTGGATTATCATGCGAGTCTCATCATGTTACTTTAATTAATTTTGTTGGGTTAATGATGATACTTAATTGGGATTGAGAATGCTGTCAACCATTCTCAATGTTTAACAACCACCATGATAGTTAAATAAAATTTATTCCTTTGCAGTAGGGAAAAATTGGCCTTTCACAAAACTGTAACCATAGAGCCTTCTACCAGCCATATATGCATGTAGTATAGCATTATTTTGTTCATTACTCTCTATGTGTTACATTGCCAGCATATTCCATGTGTTGACCCGTTTTCGGGCTGCAACGTTTCATGTTGCAGACTTTTCAGACGACGAGTAAGGTGCCTTAGGTCGTGGTCTTATACTCAGTGATGCCGTTGGAGTTGATGGACTCACTTATCTTCCAAGTCTTCCGCTATTATCATTTTAGATGGCCTTAAGCCATATTTGTCATACTTATTTCTCTCTTGAGATACTCGATGTAATAAGTGTGTGATTGGTACTCTGTTATAAATCCTCCAAGTATTGTGCGTGTCAGCATCACTGATCCAGGGATGACACTGGTGCACGGTAGATCAGACTATTTGAGATCTGGTCGCTCCAATAGTTATTAGCTAGATGGCTTCTTCTCTCTTTTTGAATCTCAATACAATGTTCTCCCCCTCTCTTGTGGAGATGTATTCGATGTAATCTTCTTTTGCGGTGTGTTTGTTGAGACCGATGAATTGTGGGTTTATGATCAACTTTATCTATGCACAATATTTGAATCTTCTCTAAATTCTTTTATGTATGATTGGTTATCTTTGCAAGTCTTTTCGAATTATCAGTTTGGTTTGGCCTACTAGATCGATCTTTCTTGCAATGGGAGAAGTGCTTAGCTTTGGGTTCAATCTTGCGGTGTCCTTTCACAGTGACAGTAGGGGCAGCAAGGCACATATTCTATTGTTGCCATCGAGGATAACAAGATGGGGTTTATATTATATTGCATGAGTTTATCCCTCTACATCATGTCATCTTACTTAAAGCGTTACTCTGTTCTTATGAACTTAATACTCTAGATGCATGCTGGATAGCGGTCGATGTGTGGAGTAATAGTAGTAGATGCAGGCAGGAGTCGGTTTACTTGTCTCGGACGTGATGCCTATATACATGATCATACCTAGATATTCTCATAACTATGCTCAATTCTGTCAATTGCTCAACAGTAATTTGTTCACCCACCGTAATACTTATGCTCTTGAGAGAAGCCACTAGTGAAACCTATGGCCCCAGGGTCTATTTTCCATCATATTAATCTTCCAACACTTAGCTATTTTCATTGCCTTCTATTTTACTTTGCATGTTTATCATAAAAATACCAAAAATATTATCTTATCATATCTATCAGATCTCATTCTCGTAAGTGACCGTGAAGGGATTGACAACCCCTTTATTGCGTTGGTTGCGAGGATTTATTTGTTTGTACAGGTGCGAGGGACTTGTGTGTGGCCTCCTACTGGATTGATACCTTGGTTCTCAAAACTGGGGGAAATACTTAAGCTACTTTGCTGCATCACCCTTTCCTCTTCAAGGGAAAACCAACGGAGTGCTCAAGAGGTAGCAAGAAGGATTTCTGGCGCCGTTGCCGGGGAGGCTTACGCAAAGTCAAGTCAACATTTGAACTCCCGACAACGAGCCATTTCTGGCGCCGTTGCCGGGAAGTCTACGCAAAAGTCAAGACATACCAAGTACCCATCACAAACTCTTATCCCTCGCATTACATTATTTGCCATTTGCCTCTCGTTTTCCTCTCCCCCACTTCACCCTTGCCGTTTTATTCGCCCTTCTTCTGTTTGTCTTTTCGTTTGCCTTAATGTCTTACTTGGCTCCTTTGCTTGTTTGGTTGGAATAGTTGAGTATTTATTGCTAAACAGACAACCTAAGATCTATGGATCCTCATCCGCTTGCTAATCTTTTTAAGAGATCCAATAATGATGAACCAATTGCTAGTGAGTTTTGTGCACCAGATTATCTTTATGAAGTTTCGCTTGAAATTTGTGAATCTGAAAATTATGAAGAAGTACTTTATGAAGAGATTCACGATAGCTCCTTGAATAAAAAGCATGATTGCAATGATTTTACTATAAATTCTTTTGATGTCAATTGTGCTAATAATATGCAAAACCCTAAGCTTCGGGATGCTAGTTTTGCTATGTCCACTACTTGTTGCAATGATCATGATTGGGGAGATTCTTCTTATGATCTTGAAATTTTATTTAAGCCCCATGATGAATATGAGATTGATAATAGTGTTTGCAATAATATTGAAAGTGGGTTTGCAAGAGTGTCAACTTTAGATCCCACGTATTTGGAGAATATTCAATCTTATGAATTTTTTTATAAAAGTGGGTTTGGAGAGGTTATGACTTTAGTTAATGGTAATACCACTATTTTGGAAGAGTGTCAACTTCGCATGCATGTGTATCGTGTTGAGAATATGTTATGTGATAGCTATATTTTTGGATTTTCTTATGATCCTATATATAATTATTATGAGAGAGAAAAATATGGTTACAGAAATTTTCATGTTACTAAATTACCTCTCGTTATGTTGAGATTGCTATTGTTCCTTTTCGCTTCCTTGCATATGCTAGTTTTTGCTTGCTATGATAATTTTTTTCTATAAGATGCCTATGCATAGGACGTATGTTATACTTAGATGTGTTTGTCACGTGTTTCATGATGCTCTCTTCGCGCTTCAATTCTTGTCTTTTATGCGAGCATCATTAAAATTATCAATGCCTAGCTAAAAGGCTTTAAAGAAAAGCGCTTGTTGGGAGACAACCCAATATATTTCCATTCTGTTGTTGAATAAATATTTGATCTAGCCTCTGGTTAGATGTGTTTTTCTGTTTTAATTAGTGTTTGTGCCAAGTTTAACCTATAGGATCTTCCTTGATGATAGTTATTTGATCTTGCTGAAAATTCCAGAAACTTTCTGTTCACGAAAATAATTGTTAAAAATCACCAGAACGTGATAAATATTGATTCCAATTGCTTCTGATCAATAAACATATTGTCTAGGTCGTCCTATTTTTGCTGAATTTTTGGAGTTCCAGAAGTTTGCGTTAGTTACAGATTACTACAGACTATTCTGTTTTTGACATATTCTGTTTTTCGTGTGTTGTTTGCTTATTTTGATGAATCTATGGCTAGTAAAATAGTTTATAAACCATAGAGAAGTTGGAATACAGTAGGTTTAACACCAATATAAATAAAGAATGAGTTCATTACAGTACCTTGAAGTGGTGTTTTGTTTTCTTTCGCTAACGGAGCTCACGAGATTTTCTGCTGAGTTTTGTGTTGTGAAGTTTTCAAGTTTTGGGTAAAAGATTTGTTGGATTATGGAACAAGGAGTGGTAAAAGCCTAAACTTGGGGATACCCATGGCACCCCAAGATAATCTAAGGACACCAAAAAGCCAAAGCTTGGGGATGCCCCGGAAGGCATCCCCTCTTTCGTCTACTTCCATCGGTAACTTTACTTGGAGCTATATTTTTATTCACCACATGATATGTGTTTTGCTTGGAGCGTCTTCTATTATTTGAGTATTTATTTTTGACTTTTCCACAATCATCCTTGCTGTACACACGTTTTGAGAGAGACACATATGATTCGGAAATTGTTAGAATACTCTATGTGCTTCACTTATATCTTTTGAGTTATATAGTTTTTGCTCTAGTGCTTCACTTATATCTTTTAGAGCACGGTGGTGGATTTGTTTTATAGAAACTATTGTTCTCTCATGCTTCACTTAGATTATTTTGAGAGTCCTACAAAACAGCATGGTAGTTTGCTTTAACTATGATAGGCATTCAAGATTAGTAAAAAAATATGAGTGTGTTGAATATTATGAGAAGTTTGATGCTTGATAATTGTTTTGAGATATGAAGATGGTGATATTAGAGTAATGCTAGTTGAGTAGTTTAAAATTTGAGAAATACTTGTGTTAAAGTTTGTGATTCCCGTAGCATGCACGTATGGTGAACCGTTATGTGATGAAGTCGGAGCATGATTTATTTATTGATTGTCTTCCTTATGAGTGGCGGTCGGGGACGAGCGATGGTTTTTTCCTACCAATCTATCCCCCTAGGAGCATGCGCGTAATACTTTGCTTTGATAACTTGTAGATTTTTGCAATAAGTATATGAGTTCTTTTATGACTAATGTTGAGTCGATGGATTATACGCACTTTTCTTCCTTCCACCATTGCTAGCCTCTCTAATACCGTGCACTTTTCGCCGGTATCATACACCCACCATATATACCTCCCTAAAAACAGCCACCATACCTACCTATCATGGCATTTCCATAGCCATTCCGAGATATATTGCCATGCCACTTACCACCGTTTCGTTTACTATGACACGCTCCATCATTGTCATATTGCTTCGCATGATCATGTAGTTGACATTGTATTTGTGGCAAAGCCACCGTTCATAATTCTTTCATACATGTCACTCTTGATTCATTGCATATCCCGGTACACCGCCGGAGGCATTCACATAGAGTCATATTTTGTTCTAAGTATTGAGTTGTAATTGTTGAGTTGTAAGTAAATAAAAGTGTGATGATCATCATTATTAGAGCATTATCCCAAGTGAGGAAAGGATGATGGAGACTATGATTCCCCCACAAGTCGGGATGAGACTCCGGACTAAATAAAAAAAGAGGCCATAAAAAAAGGAGAAAAGGCCCAAATAAAAAAAATGAGAGAAAAAGAGAGAAGGGACAATGTTACTATCCTTTTACCACACTTGTGCTTCAAAGTAGCACCATGATCTTCATGATAGAGAGTCTCCTATGATATCACTTTCATATACTAGTGGGAAATTTTTCATTATAGAACTTGGCTTGTATATTCCAATGATGGGCTTCCTCAAAATGCCCTAGGTCTTCGTGAGCAACCGAGTTGGATGCACACCCACTTAGTTCCTTTTGTTGAGCTTTCATATACTTATAGCTCTAAGTGCATCCGTTGCATGGCAATCCCTACTCACTCACATTGATATCTATTAATGGGCATCTCCATAGCCCGTTGATATGCCTAGTTGATGTGATACTATCTTCTCTTTTTTGTCTTCTCCACAACCACCATTCTATTCCACATATAGTGCTATGTCCATGGCTCACGCTCATGTATTGCTTGAAGTTTGAAAAAGTTTGAGAACATTAAAAGTATGAAACAATTGCTTGGCTTGTCATTGGGGTTGTGCATGATTTAAATACTTTGTGTGGTGAAGATAGAGCATAGCCACACTATATGATTTTGTAGGGATAACTTTATTTGGCCATGTTATTTTGAGAGGACATAATTGCTCAGTTAGTATGCTTGAAGTATTATTATTTTTATGTCAATATTAAACTTTTGTCTTGAATCTTTCGGATCTGAATATTCATACCACAATTATAAGAATTACATTGAAATTATGCCAATTAGCATTCCACATCAAAAATTCTGTTTTTATCATTTACCTACTCGAGGACGAGCAGGAATTAAGCTTGGGGATGCTTGATACGTCTCCAACGTATCTATAATTTTTGATTGCTCCATGCTATATTATATTCTGTTTTTGGACATTATTGGGCTTTATTATGCACTTTTATATTATTTTTGGGACTAACCTATTAACCAGAGGCCCAGCCCAGAATTGCTATTTTTTGCCTATTTCAGAGTTTCGCAGAAAAAGAATATCAAGCGGAGTCCAAACGGAATGAAACCTTCGGGAACGTGATTTTCGGAACGAACGTGATCCAGAGGACTTGGAACCTACGTCAAGACATCAACAAGGAGGGCACGAGGTAGGGGGGCGCGCCTACCCCCCTGGGCGTGCCCTCCACCCTCGTGGGCCCCATGTTGCTCCACCGATGTACTTCTTCCTCCTATATATACCTACGTACCCCCAAACTACCAGATACGGAGCCAAAAACCTAATTCCACCGCCGCAACCTTCTGTACCCGGGAGATCCCATATTGGGGCCTTTTCCGGAGCTCCGCCGGAGGGGGCATCGATCACGGAGGGCTTCTACATCAACACCATAGCCTCTCCGATGATGTGTGAGTAGTTTACCTCAGACCTTCGGGTCCATAGTTATTAGCTAGATGGCGTCTTCTCTCTTTTTGGATCTCAATACAATGTTCTCCCCCTCTCTTGTGGAGATCTATTCGATGTAATCTTATTTTGTGGTGTGTTTGTTGAGACCGATGAATTGTGGGTTTATGATCAAGTTTATCTATGAACAATATATGAATCTTCTCTGAATTCTTTTATGTATGATTGGTTATCTTTGCAAGTCTCTTCGAATTATCAGTTTGGTTTGGCCTACTAGATTGATCTTCCTTGCAATGGGAGAAGTGCTTAGCTTTGGGTTCAATCTTGTGGTGTCCTTTCCCAGTGACAGTAGGGGCAGCAAGGCACATATTGTATTGTTGCCATCGAGGATAACAAGATGGGGTTTATATCATATTGCATGAGTTTATCCCTCTACATCATGTCATCTTACTTAAAGCATTACTCTGTTCTTATGAACTTAATACTCTAGATGCATGCTGGATAGCGGTCGATGTGTGGAGTAATAGTAGTAGATGCAGGCAGGAGTCGGTCTACTTGTCTCGGACGTGATGCCTGTATACATGATCATACCTAGATATTCTCATAACTATGCTCAATTCTGTCAATTGCTCAACAGTAATTTGTTCACCCACCGTAATACTTATGCTCTTGAGAGAAGCCACTAGTGAAACCTATGGCCCCCGGGTCTATTTTCCATCATATTAATCTTCCAACACTTAGCTATTTTCATTGCCTTTTATTTTACTTTGCATCTTTATCATAAAAATACCAAAAATATTATCTTATCATATCTATCAGATCTCACTCTCGTAAGTGACCGTGAAGGGATTGACAACCCCTTTATTGCGTTGGTTGCGAGGATTTATTTGTTTGTGTAGGTGCGAGGGACTTGTGCGTGGCCTCCTACTGGATTGATACCTTGGTTCTCAAAACTGAGGGAAATACTTATGCTACTTTGCTGCATCACCCTTTCCTCTTCAAGGGAAAACCAACGCAGTGCTCAAGAGGTAGCACTAGCTATCTGACGATCATGCAAAGCAATATGACAATGATGCTCAAGTCATGTATATGAAGATGATGGAAGTTGCATGCCAATATATCTCGGAATGGCTATGGAAATGCCATGATAGGTAGGTATGGTGGCTGTTTTGAGGAAGATATAAGGAGGCTTATGTGTGATAAAGTGTATCGTATCACGGGGTTTGGATGCACCAGCAAAGTTTGCACCAACTCTCGAGGTGAGAAAGGGCAATGCACGGTACCGAAGAGGCTAGCAATGATGGAAGGGTGAGAGTGCGTATAATCCATGGACTCAGCATTAGTCATAAAGAACTCACATACTTATTGCAAAAATCTACAAGTCATCAAAACCAAGCACTACGCGCATGATCCTAGGGGGATAGATTGGTAGGAAAAGACCATCGCTCGTCCCCGACCGCCACTCATAAGGAAGACAATCAAAGAAACACCTCATGCTTCAAATTTGTTACACAACGGTTACCATATATGCATGATACGGGACTTGCAAACTTCAACACAAGTATTTCTCAAATTCACAATTACCCACTAGCATGACTCTAATATCACCGTCTTTATATCACAAAACTATTGCAAGGAATCAAAGATATCATATTCAGTGATCTACAAGTTTTATGTAGGATTTTATGACTAACCATGTGAATGACCAATTCCTGTCATCTCTCTAAATAGATATAAGTGAAGCAAGAGAGTTTAATTCCTTCTACAAAAGATATGCCCACTCTCTTACAAATATAAGTGAAGCAAAAGAGCATTCTACAAATGGCGGTTTTCTATGTGAAGAGGAACATGCAATCCAAACTTCAAATGATATAAGTGAAGCACATGAAGCATTCTATAAAGCCATACTCAAAAGATTTAAGTGAAGTGCAATGAGCATTCTATAAATCAACCAAGGACTATCTCATACCAGCATGGTGCATAAAAGAAACGTGAAAACTAAATGCAAAAGACGCTCCAAGATTTGCACAGATCACATGAACGAAACGAAACCGAAAACATACCGATACTTGTTGAAGAAAGATGGGATGCCTTCCGGGGCATCCCCAAGCTTACACGCTTGAGTCTCCTTAAATATTTACTTGGGGTGCCTTGGGAATTCCCAAGCTTTAGCTCTTGCCTCTCCTCCTTTTCCTCATATCGAGACCTCCTCGATCCTCGAACACTTCATCCACACAAAACTCAACAGAAAGTTTGGTAAGATCCGTTAGTATAATAAAGCAAATCACTAATCTAAGTACTGTTGCAAACCAATTCAAATTTTGTATTTTCATTGTATCTACTGTAATATAAATTTTCCATGGCTTAATCCACTGATAGAAATTGATAGTTTCATCAAAACAAGCAAACTATGCGTCAAAAACATAATCTGTCTTAAACAGACAATCTGTAGTAATCTGAACATTCACCATACCTCTGGTACTCCAAAAATTCTGAAAAATTTAGGAAAAATAAAAAATTTGTATAGAAGACAATGCAAAAAGTTTCAGAACCATTTTACGTTCCAGTAAAAAAAAGTAAAATCGCGCACTACAGCCAAAGTTTTTGTCTTGCACCGCACAAACCAACAAGCAATGTAAACATCCTAAAGGCAAATCTTGGCAGATTATTTTATTTTTAAACTTTATAAAATCACACAGCAGAAATAAATGACTCTCTAGAACTTCCGGGTTGTCTCCCTGGCAGCGCTTTCTTTAAAGCCATTAAGCTAGGCATATAGTGCTCAAGTAATGGATCCACCCGGATCCCAAGGTATATCAAAGCCAATTTTAATTAACAATGATTTGTGATTTATTAGTGAGCACAAAGTAACATATATCATGCAACAATGAAGTCTAACTCTCTTCCTATGCATCGGCATGTCATAAAAGAACAATTCATGCACACATAGTAAAGGCCAATGCATAGTATAAATAGTTTCTTGCAATTTTATCATATTGGAAACATGGAGAGGCGGAGATGTAGTTCCTCTCTCATAATAATTGCAAGTAGGAGCAGAAAGCACATGCATATTATATCTATCAAAATCAACATGTGTAGTAGTAAAACGCAACCCATCAATATAATCCTTAAAAAGGGCAAACTTCTCCGATATAGTGTAGTCGGGAGAATTCAAAAAGACAATAGGACTATCATGCGTGGGTGCAATAGCAACAATTTCATGTTTAACATAAGGAACTATAGCAAGTTCTTCTCCATAAGCATAATTATATTGGCATCTTGGCCACAAGCATAGCAAGCATCATCAAAAAGGGATATTTCAAACGAATCAATGGGATCATAGCAATCATCCTTCGTTAAGCACGAAGGGAAATTAAACAATGTATGAGTTGAAGAGTTACTCTCATTAGAAGGTGGGCACGGGTAGCTAATCCGCTCTTCCTCCAAATGTTCTTCGCTCTCCTCATCATCTTTTTCATCCAATGAGCTCACAGTTTCAACAATTTCTTCTTCCATAGACTCCTGCAAAATATTAGTCTCTTCTCGGACAGCGGAGACTTTCTCAATAAATTCATCAATATCACAATTGTATTTATAATTATCATAGCAATATTTAAGGATAGCTAAATTTTCAGATCTATAAACTGAATCATCAAAATCTGCAAACTCTTTAAACAAAGATTCAATCTCACATGCACCCTTAAAAGCAACAAATTCTTCTATCCGTTCCACATCATAGTAATCATATATACCATTAGCATAAGAAGCTAAGGTTTCATTATCATTAAATTTGCATGAAAAGGGAACATGTGGAGCCTTCATCCTAGAGCAACAAGTATAATCATATTTCAAGCATAGTTGCCGAGCATACCAATGCAACATATAAATTTGATCCCATAATAGTTTCCCTTTTTGAGTCAAGCGATAATCCCTGAAGTATTCAAGTTGATCCAACGTGTCTCCCATAACATAATTGAATGGGGTTTTCTCAGGATTATTAAAGTAGTGCATAATATCTATCACATATTGAGCACCGAGGGTTTTAGGAGGTTCCCCATCTCCATGAGTAGCAGGTAAACCTAATTTTTTTTAGTATTTCGTGTTCCATATCCACAACTAAAGATAGAGAACAACTTAGAACAGCAAATAAAAATTACTTAGTGATAAAGCAAACAAGCACACATGAGAATATTCACCCCACGCTATAACTCCCCGGCAACGGCGCCAGAAAAATGTCTTGATAACCCACAAGTATAGGGGATCAATTGTAGCCTCTTTCGATAAGTAAGAGTGTCGAACCCAACGAGGAGCTAAAGGTAGAAAAAATATTCCCTCAAGTTCTATCGACCACCGATACAACTCTACGCACGCTTAACGTTCGCTTTACCTAGAACAAGTATGACACTAGAAGTACTTTGTAGGTGTTTTTAGATAGGTTTGCAAGAATATAAAGAGCACCTAAATAAAAACTAGGGGCTGTTTAGGTAAATAAGCAATAAAGTTAGTATAGCGAGTGTGGAAAAGTGGTGGTAGGAGTTGCGAAATTGTCCCTAAGCAATTTTGAGTACTTTTACTAGACCGATAGCAAGTTTTATATGGGAGAGGCCACTGCTAGCATGTCATCCCTGACTTGGAATTATATGCACTTATGATTGGAACTATTAGCAAGCATCTGCAACTACTAACGTTCATTAAGGTAAAACCCAACCATAGCATTAAGATATATTGGTCCCCCTTCAATCCCGTATGCATCAATTTCTATGCTAGGTTGAAGCTTCTGTCAATCTTGCCCTCCAATAAATAGTCCTATCAACATACAACTAACCCTATGGTGTGATCCACACGCGCGCTCATATGATGGGCACCAAAGGACAGCGGCATAACCACAAGCAAATTAAACCAATCATAGCAATTCACCAAATACCGATAGGACAACGAAAATCTACTCAGACATCATAGGATGGCAACGCATCATCGGATAACAATACGATGCATAAAGCACCATGTTCAAGTAGAGGGTATAGTGGGTTGCGGGAGAGTGGACCGCTGCAGATAGATGGGGGAAGGTGATGAAGATGTTGGTGAAGATGGAGGAGGTGTTGGTGTAGATTGCGGTGATGATGATGGCCCCGGCGGCGTTCCGGCGCCACCGGGAGAGAGGCGGAGAGAGCCCCCCTTCTTCTTCTTCTTCCTTGACCTTCTCCCTAGATGGGAGAAGGGTTTCCCCTCTGGTTCTTGGCTTCCATGGCATGGGAGGGCGAGAGCCCCTCCGAGATTGGATCTGTCTCTCTGTCTCTCTCTGTTTCTGCGCTCCAGATTCTGCCCTTTCACCGTTTCTTATATTCCCGGAGATCCGTAAATCCGATAGGGCTGAAATTTGAACACGATTTCTATCCGTATATTGGCTTTCTTGCGGCGAAAGAAGGGCACCAACCGCCTTACGGGGTGGCCACGAGGGTCAAGGGCGCGCCCTCCGCCCTGGGCGCGCCCCCAGCCTCGTGGCCCGTCGGGCATCGTCTCGCGTTTATTCTTCATCCCAAAAATCACATATATTCCCAAAAAATCTCCGTCAGTTTTTATCCCGTTTGGACTCCGTTTGATATGGATTTTCTGCGAAACAAAAAACATGCAACAAACAAGAACTGGCACTGGGCACTGGATCAATATGTTAGTCCCAAAAATAGTATAGGAAGTTGCCAAAAGTATATGAAAGTTGTATAATATTGCATGGAACAATAAAAAATTATAGATACGACGGAGACGTGATGACCCACAAGTATAGGGGATCTATCGTAATCCTTTCGATAAGTAAGAGTGTCGAACCCAACGAGGAGCAGAAGGAAATGATAAGCGGTTTTCAGCAAGGTATTCTCTGCAAGCACTGAAATTATCGGTAACAAGTAAATTTGTGATAAGGCAATTTGTAACAGGTAACAAGTAATGAAAGTAAACAAGGTGCGGCAAGATGGCCCAATCCTTTTTGTAGCAAAGGACAAGCCTGGACAAACTCTTATATAGGGAAAAGCGCTCCCGAGGACACATGGGAATTATCGTCAAGCTAGTTTTCATCACGCTCATATGATTCGCGTTCTTTACTTTGATAATTTGGTATGTGGGTGGACCGGTGCTTGGGTGCGATCCTTTCTTGGACAAGCATCCCACTTATGATTAACCCCTATTGCAAGCATCCGCAACTACAAAAGAAGTATTAAGGTAAACCTAACCATAGCATGAAAAATATGGATCCAAATCAGCCCCTTACGAAGCAACTCATAAACTAGGGTTTAAGCTTCTGTCACTCTAGCAACCCATCATCTACTTATTACTTCCCAATGCCTTCCTCTAGGCCCAAACAATGGTGAAGTGTCATGTAGTCGACGTTCACATAACACCACTACAGGAGAGACAACATACATCTCATCAAAAATATCGAACGAATACCAAATTCACATGACTACTTATAGCAAGACTTCTCCAATGTCCTCAGGAACAAACGTAACTACTCACAAATCATATTCATGTTCATAATCAGAGGGTTATTATTATGCATAAAGGATCTGAACATATGATCTTCCACCAAATAAACTAACTAGCATCAACTACAGGGAGTAATCAACACTACTAGCAACCCACAGGTACCAATCTAAGGCTTTGGGACAAAGATTGGATACAAGAGATGAACTAGGGTTTGAGAGGAGATGGTGCTGGTGAAGATGTTGATGGAGATTGACCCCCTCCCGATGAGACGATCGTTGGTGATGACGATGGCGATGATTTCCCCCTCCCGGAGGGAAGTTTCCCCGGCGGAACAGCTCTGCCGGAGCCCTAGATTGGTTCCGCCAAGGTTCCGCCTCGTGGCGGTGGAGTTTCTTCCCGAAAGCTTGCTTATGATTTTTTCTCGGATGAAAGACTTCATATAGCAGAAGATGGGCACCGGAGGCCTGCCAGGGGGCCCACGAGGCAGGGGCGCGCCCAGGGGGTAGGGCGCGCCCCCACCCTCGTGGCCAGCGTGTGGGCCCCCTCTGGTACTTTCTTCGCTCAGCATTTTTTATTAATTCCAAAAATGACTTCCGTGAAGTTTCAGGACTTTTGGAGTTGTGCAGAATAGGTCTCTAATATTTGCTCCTTTTCCAGCCCAGAATTCCAGCTGCCGGCATTCTCCCTCTTCATGTAAACCTTGTAAAATAAGAGAGAATAGGCATAAGTATTGTGACATAACGTGTAATAATAGCCCATAATGCAATAAATATCGATATAAAAGCATGATGCAAAATGGACGTATCAACTCCCCCAAGCTTAGACCTCGCTTGTCCTCAAGCGGAAGCCGATAACGATAAATATGTCCACATGTTTAGAGATAGAGGTGTCGATAAAATAAAATACGAACATGAGGGCATCACGATCATTCTTATAACAGAAACATATATGGATATTGTCATATGATTTCTTCTGCTCAAGTAATAATCTATTCACAATGTCAAGTATGAATCAGAAACTTCATTGAGAACCAACAAACTATAATCTCAGTCATTGAAGCAATTGCAATTTATCATAACATCGGAAAGAGTCAATATAAGAGCTTTTCAGCAAGTCCACATACTCAACTATCATTTAGTCTTTCACAATTGCTAACACTCACGCAATTCTTATGGGTATGGAGTTTTAATCGGACGCAGAGAAAGATAGGGGCTTATAGTGTTGCCTCCCAACCTTTTACCTCAAGGGTAATGTCAACAATAATAATTCATGCTAACTTACATCCAATTGAATATATATCAGGATCTTTCCAACACAATGTGCTTGCCAAAGGATAAAATGTAAAAAGGAAAGGTGAAGATCACCATTACTCTTGCATAAGGTATAAGGCAAAAGTAAAAGATGGGCCCTTCGCAGAGGGAAGCAGAGGTTGTCATGTGCTTTTAGGGTTGGATGCACGAAATCTTAATGCAAAAGAACGTCACTTTATATTGCCAATTGTGATATGGACCTTTATTATGCAGTCCGTCGCTTTTATTTCTTCCAAATCACAAGATCGTATAAAGTTTATTTTCTCCACACTAATAGATCATACATATTTAGAAAGCATTTTTTATTGCAAGCAACATGACAACTTACTTGAAGGATCTTACTCAATCCATAGGTTGGTGGACTCTCATGGCAAAACTGGGTTTAAGGATATTTGGAAGCACAAGTAGTATCTCTACTTGGTGCAAAGAATTTGGCTAGCATGAGGGGGAAAGGCAAGCTCAACATGTTGGATGATCCATGACAATATACTTTATTTCAGATATATGAAAACATAACCCATTACGTTGTCTTCCTTGTCCAACATCAACTCTTTAGCATGTCATACTTTAATGAGTGCTCACAATCATAAAAGATGTCCAAGATAGTATATTTATATGTCAAAACCTCTCTTTCTTTATTACTTCCTATTAATTGCACCGATGACCAAAACTATGTTTGTCAACTTTCAACAACTTTTATTCATCATACTCTTTATATGTGAAGTCATTACTCTCCATAAGATCAATATTGTCTCTTTATTTATTTTATTCTTTCTTTTTCTTTTAAGATCATGCCAAGATAATCAAGCCCTTGACTCAACACTAATCTTTTATATATAGCTCACGGACTCGATTACATAGAAGGATCGAAAGGCAAAACTCAAAACGAAATCACACTAAAACTTTATTCTACTAGATCAAGATATTACCAAAAGGATCAAACTAAGAAAAAAGGTAAAGATAGGAGTGTGATGGTGATACGATACCGGGGCACCTCCCCCAAGCTTGGCAGTTGCCAAGGGGAGTGCCCATACCCATGTGATTATGTCTCTTTTGCTGGTGAAGGAGATGGAGTTGTTGATGTTGTAGGCTTGTCGTCCCTCTTCCAAGGCATAGGCTTACCATCATAGAAGGATGATCAAGTCTCCGGGATCCTTAAATCTGCAGCCAAACTCATCCTCTTGAATCTATATTTATACTCACAGTTTTGGTTTTGCAGGTCATAGATCTGGGCTTGGAGGTGCTCGATTTTCTCGTGAAGCTTGAAGATGGTCTCCCCAATGTCCTTGGCATCCAGCTTGTGGTTGTTGGTGAACTCTGTGATCATTATGTGATTGGAGTCAAGTCCGCTCTCCGCCATCTCCTAACACTTGAAAACTTGTTGCTCCATTGCCTCGAGCCTTGTCTCCACGCTTCCGGTCCTCCTTGGTCCCTCAACATCGTGGATGTGCAGCAACCCCTCACGCATCTCAATGGTTTGAGGATGTTGCAGCACTTCCGCGAGGTAGGGATTTGATGACCTTCCTGAAGAACTTGTCCTTGGGGGCACTTGGAGACGTCATCGTGATCTAGATCTGTCAGAAAAACAGCTCGAAACAAGAACACAGGATAATTGCGTGGTACGGTGGTCAAAACCTTCGGGGGATTATATAATGAATTTTTACCGACCAAAAGAAGTATCGTGCAAGAAAACGGAGTCTGGAGAGCACACGAGGTGCCCACGAGGCAGGGGGCGCGCCCAGGGTGGTAGGGCGCACCCTCCACCCTCGTGGAAGCCTCGTGTCCTTCCCGGACTACTTCTTATTTTCCTATTTGCTTAAATATTCCAAAACTGAGAACAATTGCCATTAGAGTTGTTTTGGAGTTGGTTTACTTACCGTACCACATACCTATTCCTTTTCGGAGTCTGAAACATTCTGGAAAGTGTCCCTTATGTATTCCTCTGGGGTTACGGTTTCAATAACATTGGTTTCAACATTTATAGGATTACCTGAGATATAATGTTTGATTCTTTGACCATTCACCACCTTCGGATTTGTGCCTTCGAAGTTGTTGATTTTTATGGCACCGGAACGATCGACCTCCTCGATAACGTAAGGACCTTCCCATTTAGAGAGAAGTTTTCCTGCAAAAAACCTTAGACGAGAGTTGAATAGCAACACATAATCACCTACATTAAACTCACGCTTTTGTATCCTTTTGTCATGCCATCTTTTAACTTTTTCTTTAAACAGTTTGGCATTCTCATAAGCCTGGGTTCTCCATTCATCAAGTGAGCTAATGTCAAATAACCTCTTCTCACCGGCAAGTTTGAAATCATAATTGAGCTCTTTAATGGCCCAATATGCCTTACGTTTTAGTTCGAGAGGTAAGTGACATGCTTTTCCATAAACCATTTTATACGGAGACATACCCATAGGATTTTTGTATGCAGTTCTATAGGCCCATAATGTATCATCAAGTTTCTTGGACCAATTCTTTCTAGATCTATTAACAGTCTTTTGCAAAATTAATTTGAGCTCTCTGTTACTCAATTGTACTTGACCACTAGACTGTGGGTGCTACAGAGATGCAATTCTATGATTAACATCATACTTAGCAAGCATTTTACGAAAAACACCATGAATAAAATGTGAACCAGCATCATTCATTAAATATCTAGGGACTCCAAACCTCGAAAAAATAACTTCTTTAAGCATCTTCATAGAGGTGTTATGATCAGCACTACTAGTTGGAATAGCTTCTACCCACTTAGTAACATAATCAACAGCAACTAAAATATGTGTATACCCATTAGAGGAAGGAAACGATCCCATATAATCAAAGCCCCAAACATCAAATGGTTCAATAACAAGTGAATAATTCATAGGCATTTCTTGACGTCTACTAATATTACCAATTCTTTGACATTCATCACAAGATAAGACAGACTTACGGGCATCTTTGAAGAGAGTTGGCCAATAAAAACCGGATTGCAATACCTTATGTGCAGTTCTATCTCCAGCGTGGTGTCCTCCATAAGCTTCGGAGTGACACTTGCGTAGGATCTGTTCCTGTTCATGCTCAGGTATACAACGTCTAATAACACCATCTACTCCTTCTTTATAAAGGTGTGGGTCATCCCAGAAGTAATGTCTTAAATCATAGAAAAACTTTGTCTTTTGCTGGTATGTGAAACTAGGTGGTATAAATTTAGCAACAATATAATTAGCATAATCAGCATACCATGGAGCATCACGAGAAGCATTTATGACAGCTAATTGTTCATCAGGAAAGCTATCATCAATAGGTAGTCGGTCATCAAGAACATTCTCTAACCTAGACAAGTTGCCTGCAATGGGGTTCTCAGCTCCCTTTCTATCAATAATATGCAAGTCAAATCCTTGTAGCAAGAGAACCCATCTAATAAGTCTAGGTTTAGCATCTTTCTTTTCCATAAGATATTTAATAGCAGCATGATCAGTGTGAACAGTTACTTTAGAATCAACAATATAAGGTCTGAACTTATCACAAGCAAATACAACTGCTAAAAATTCCTTTTCAGTAGTAGCATAATTTCTCTGGGCACTGTCTAGAGTTTTACTAGCATATTGAATAACATTCAATTTCTTATCAACCCTTTGCCCTAGAACAACACCTACAACATAATCACTAGCATCGCACATAATTTCAAAGGGTGAATTCCAATTAGGTGGCTGAACAATCGGTGCAGAAATCAATGCTTTCTTAAGTATTTTGAATGCTTCTACACAATCATCATCAAAGACAAAAGGAATATCTTTTTGTAAGAGATTAGTCAGAGGCCTGGAGATTTTAGAGAAGTCATTAATGAACCTCCTATAAAAACCGGCATGACCAAGGAAACTTCTTATACCTTTAATGTCCTTGGGACACGGCATCTTTTCAATAGCATCAACTTTAGCTTTGTCAACTTCAATACCTCTTTCAGAAATTTTATGCCCCAAGACAATACCTTCATTAACCATAAAGTGGCACTTCTCCCAATTCAAGACAAGGTTAGTTTCTTCACATCTCTGCAAAACTCGATCAAGGTTGCTCAAGCAATCACCAAAAGAAGTTCCATATACGAGAAATCATCCATGAAAACCTCAACAATCTTTTCACAAAAATTGGAGAATATAGCCATCATGCATCTTTGAAGGGTAGCAGGTGCAGTGCATAAACCAAAAGGCCTACGTCTATAAGCAAAGGTACCGAAAGGACAAGTAAAAGTGGTCTTTTCTTGATCCTCTTTGGACACAGGTATTTGAGAGAAACCAGAATAACCATCTAGAAAGCAAAAATGTGTATGTTTGGATAGTCTTTCTAGCATTTGATCAATAAAAGGTAAAGGGTAATGATCCTTTTTAGTAGCTTTATTTAGTTTGCGGAAATCAATTACCATTCTAACCTGTAATAGTTCTTTGTGGGATCAATTCATCTTTATCATTAGGAACAACAGTAATACATCCCTTCTTAGGGACATAATGGACAGGACTTACCCACTGACTATCTGCAACGGGATAAATTATACCTGCCTCCAGAAGCTTTAGTATTTCTTTCCTTACCACTTCTTTCATCTTAGGATTTATCCGTCGTTGGTGATCCACAACTGGTTTAGCGTCTTTTTCCAATTTTATTTTGTGCTGGCATAGAGTGGGACTAATGCCCTTAAGATCATCAAGAGTATATCCAATAGCAGCGCGGTGCTTCTTCAGAGTTTTCAATAATTTCTTTTCTTCATGCTCTGAAAGGTTAGCACTAATAATAACAGGATATATCTTCTTTTCATCAAGATAAGCATATTTAAGAGTATCAGGTAATGGTTTAAGCTCAAACACGGGATCACCCTTGGGTGGAGGAGGATCCCCTAGGATTTCAATAGGCAAGTTGTGTTTCAAAATAGGTCCCTGTTTAAAGAATACTTCATCTATTTCCCTTCTTTCATTCATAAACATATTATTTTCATGGTCTAGCAAATATTGTTCTAACGGGTCATTAGGAGGTACGACAATAGAAGCAAGACCAATAATTTCATCTTTACTAGGAAATTCCTCATCACGGGGTTGTCTACGAAATTTAGCAAAGTTAAACTCATGAGACATATCTCCCAGACCAATAGTAACAACATCCTTTTCGCAGTCTATCCTAGCATTAACAGTATTCAAGAAGGGTCTACCAAATATGATGGGACAAAAGCTATCTTGTGGGGAGAACCAAGAACAAGAAACTCAGCAGGATATTTAACTTTCCCACACAAGACTTCAACATCTCTAACAATCCCGATTGGTGAAATAGTATCTCTATTGGCAAACTTAATTGTAACATCAATTTCTTCTATCTCAGCAGGTGCAATATCATGCATAATTTCTTTGTATAAGGAATGAGGTATTGCACTTGCACCAGCACCCATATCACATAAGCCATGATAACAATGATCTCCTATTTTAACAGAAATAACAGGCATGCCTACAATAGGTCTATGTTTATTTTTAGTATTAGGTCTAGCAATTCTAGCAGTTTCCTCACAGAAGTAAATAACATGCCCATCAATATTATCAACCAAGAGATATTTAACCATAGCAATACTAGGTTCTACATTAATTTGCTCAGGGGGTTTGGGTGTCTTAATGTTACTTTTATTGACCACAGTTGAAGCTTTAGCATGATCTTTTATTCTAACAAGGAAAGGTGGTTTCTCAATATAAGTAGTAGGAATGACAGGATCATTATAAGTGATAGTCTTTTCTTCAACTTTAATAGGTTCAACCACTTTTACTTCAATGGGAGGATTTTATTTAAACCACTTCTCCTTTGGGAGATCAACATGAGTAGCAAAGGATTCACAGAAAGAAGCTACTATCTCAGAGTCAAGTCCATATTTAGTGCTAAATTCACAGAAAACATCGGTATCCATAAAAGATTTAACACAATCAAACTTAGGTGTTATACCTGACTCCTTACCTTCGTCGAGATCCCAATCTTTAGAGTTGCTTTTAATTCTTTCCAATAAATCCCATTTAAATTCAATAGTCTTCATCATAAAAGATCCAGTACAAGAAGTATCGAGCATGGAGCGATTATTGAGAGAAAGCCGAGCAAAAAAAATTTGAATAATCATTTCTCTTGAGAGCTCGTGATTGGGGCATGAATATAACATTGACTTAAGCCTCCCCCAAGCTTGAGCGATGCTTTCTCCTTCGCGAGGCCAAAAATTATATATATAATTACGATCACGATGAACAAGATGCATAGCATAAAACTTCTGATGAAATTCCAATTACAATCGGTTGTAGTTCCATGATCCCATATCATCACATAGCCTAAACAATTTCAATTCCTCTCCCTTCAAAGATAAAGGGAACACCTTCTTCTTGATAACATCCTCGGGCATACCTGCAAGCTTAAATAATCCACAAACTTCATCCACATAGATTAGGTGCAAATCAGGATGTAATGTTCCATCTCGTGTAAAAGGATTAGGTAGCAGTTTCTCTATCATACCCGAAGGAATTTCAAAGTAAACACTTTCAGTAGGTTCCGTAGGTTGAGGAGAAACTCTTTGCTCTACTGGTCGGGGTGAAGATACCCCGAACAAGCCCCTCAAAGGATTACTTTCCATTGTAACAAGTGACAGTAAATTTCAGCACACTATATAAATTTTTACTTACCAAATTCCACCTACCAAAGGCGCTTCACTCCCTGGAAACGGTGCTAGAAAAGAGTCTTGATGACCCACAAGTATAGGGGATCTATCGTAGTCCTTTCCATAAGTAAGAGTGTCGAACCCAACGAGGAGCAGAAGGAAATGATAAGCGGTTTTCAGCAAGGTATTCTCTGCAAGCACTGAAATTATCGGTAACAAGTAATTTTGTGATAAGGCAATTTGTAAAAGGTAACAAGTAATGAAAGTAAACAAGGTGCAGCAAGATGGCCCAATCCTTTTTGTAGCAAAGGACAAGCCTGGACAAACTCTTATATAGAGAAAAGCGCTCCCGAGGACACATGGGAATTATCGTCAAGCTAGTTTTCATCACGCTCATATGATTCGCGTTCGTTACTTTGATAATTTGGTATGTGGGTGGACCGGTGCTTGGGTGCTGTCCTTTCTTGGAAAATCATCCCACTTATGATTAACCCCTATTGCAAGCATCCGCAACTACAAAAGAAGTATTAAGGTAAACCTAACCATAGCATTAAACATATGGATCCAAATCAGCCTCTTACGAAGCAACTCATAAACTAGGGTTTAAGCTTCTGTCAGTCTAGCAACCCATCATCTACTTATTACTTCCCAATGTCTTCCTCTAGGCCCAAACAATGGTGAACTGTCATGTAGTCGACGTTCACATAACACCACTAGAGGAGAGACAACATACATCTCATCAAAATATCGAACGAATACCAAATTCACATGACTACTTATAGCAAGACTTCTCCCATGTCCTCAGGAACAAATGTAACTACTCACAAATCATATTCATGTTCATAATCAGAGGGGTATTAATATGCATAAAGGATCTGAACATATGATCTTCCACCAAATAAACCAACTAGCATCAACTACAAGGAGTAATCAACACTACTAGCAACCCACAGGTACCAATCTGAGGCTTTGGGACAAAGATTGGATACAAGAGATTAACTAGGGTTTGAGACGAGATGGTGCTGGTGAAGATGTTGATGGAGATTGACCCCCTCCTGAGAGGATTGTTGGTGATGATGATGGCGATGATTTCCCCCTCCCGGAGGGAAGTTTCCCCGGCAGAACAGCTGTGCCGGAGCCCTAGATTGGTTCCGCCAAGTTTCCGCCTCGTGGCGGCGGAGTTTCTTCCTGAAAGCTTGCTTATGATTTTTCTCGGACGAAAGACTTCATATAGCAGAAGATGGGCACCAGAGGCCTACTAGGGGGCCTACGAGGCAGAGGGCGCACCCAGGGGGGTAGGGCGCGCTCCCCACCCTCGTGGCCAGGGTGTGGGCCCCCTCTGGTACTTTCTTCGCTCAGTATTTTTTATTAATTCCAAAAATGACTTCCGTGAAGTTTCAGGACTTTTGGAGCTGTGAAGAATAGGTCTCTAATATTTGCTCCTTTTCCAACCCAGAATTCCAGCTGCCGGCATTCTCCCTCTTCATGTAAACCTTGTATAATAAGAGAGAATAGGCATATGTATTGTGACATAACATGTAATAATAGCCCATAATGCAATAAATATCGATATAAAAGCATGATGCAAAATGGACGTATGAAGACGTTTCAGCATCCCCAAGCTTAATTCCTGCTCGTCCTCGAGTAGGTAAATGATAAAAAAAGATAATTTTTGATGTGGAATGCTACCAAGCATAATCTTGATCACATAATCTAATCATGGCATGCATTTTAAGACACGAGTGATTCAAAGCAATAGTCTATCATTTGACATTAAGACAACAATACTTCAAGCATACTAATAAAGCAATCATGTCTTTCCAAAATAACATGGCCAAAGAAAGTTATCCCTACAAAATCATATAGTCTGGCTATGCTCCATCTTCGTCACCAAAATGTTCAAATCATGCACAACCCCGATGACAAGCTAAGCAATTGTTTAATACTTTTGATGTTCTCAAACCTTTTCAACTTTCACGCAATACATGAGCGTGAGCCATGGATATAGCACTATAGGTGGAATAGAATATGATGGTGGAGGTTGTGTGGAGAAGATAAAAATGGGAGAAAGTCTCACATCGATGCAGCTAATCAACGGGCTATGAAGATGCCCATCAATTGATGTCAATGTGAGGAGTAGGGATTGCCATGCAATGGATGCACTAAGAGCTATAAGTGTATGAAATCTCAAACTGAAAAGTAAGTGGGTGTGCATCCAACTTGCTTGCTCATGAGAATTATTTTTTCAAAAGTAGCACATTTTTATAGCAATTTCGGAAACTAGCAGTGTTGATACATTATTTGCAAAACTAGCAGCCCGTCGGTCAACCGTTGGCCAAAGTGGGCCTTTTCGGCCAACCGAAGCCCGAAGATACCTCTTCGCGTGGCCGAAGAGTGCGCGAACTGGGCCGAAGACGGGCCCCTTCGGCCAGCCAGCGACCGAAGACGTCTTCGGCTAACCAGTGGCCGAAGAGCTTTGGATAAGGCCCGAGCTGGTCTTATTTTTCCTGTCGCTGTTCTTGCTCTCTCTCTCTCTCTCGTTCCTCTCTGTACATCGCCCCCCTCACTGATCTCTTCATTTCTCCACCTATTTTCGAATCCAAAGCCAAGAAACGGTACATCGTAGCCATCTCCACCGGCCTACGGTCATTTTTTCCCAATGCGATAGCTATTTGTGCGTACATGTGAGGTGGAGTCATGATGGGGTGAGGAGGAGGAGAAGCCATGGTGGGCTGAGGAGGAGAAGCCATGGTCGGCTGAGGAGGAGGAGGAGGTTTGGCTGGTGAGGAGGAGGTGCAGCTTCGTGCCGCCGAGGGGGTGGTGTTGGTGTTGTCTGTTGGTGCAAGTTCTCCGTGAGGTGGCCACACTCGTCGAAGGTATAATCACGCGTCACATTTTTGTAGCGACCAGACCTCAAATAGTCTGATCTACCATGCACCAGTGTCATCCCTGGATCAGTAATGCTGACACGCACAGTACAAATGGAGGATTTATAACAGAGTACCAATCACACTCTTATTACATCGAGTATCTCAAGAGAGAAATAAGTATGACAAATACGGCTTAAGGCCATCTAAAACGATAACAGCGGAAGACTTGGAAGATAAGTGAGTCCATCAACTCCAACGGCATCACTGAGTATAAGACCACGACCTAAGGCACCTTACACGTCGTCTGAAAAGTCTGCAACATGAAACGTTGCAGCCCGAAAACGGGTCAGCACATGGAATATGCTGGCAATGAACACATAGAGAGTAATGAACAAAATCATGCTATACTACATGCATATATGGCTGGTAGAAGGCTCTATGGTTACAATTTTGTGAAAAGCCAATTTTTCCCTACTGCAAAGGAATAAATTTTATTTAACTATCATGGTGGTTGTTAAACATTGAGATGGTTGACAGCATCTCAATCCCAATTAAGTATCATCATTAACCCAACAAAATTAATTAAAGTAACATGATGAGATTCACAGGATAATCCAAGTACTAGATACTCAAGATGTCCATAACCGGGGACACGGCTAATCATGATTAGTTTGTACACTCTATAGAGGTTTGTGCACTTTTCCCCACAAGACTCGATCGCCTCCGCTTGATTCTCGCATTACATGATGTTTGAGAAACGTATGACCGAGACACAGTCTTTCAGAAGTGTTTGCACCTTACGAATGGGTAGACCGTTACACCTACTTTCCCCTACATCTGCTAGTCTACCACTGTAAGAGTTCACACAACTTAGTCAACTATGCTAGAGCTCATAATAGCTTGCGGCTGCACAAGGAAGTTTCTAGCATGAATAATCTCATGATCCCTTTGAACCTGGGTGGCGGTCCAAAAGAAAACAGGCAATCCTGGAATACGCAGGTACCTCAATCCACCCAGATGTGAGTTTTAGTTGCCACCTTAAGGTTAACCATTGATTAACAATCTCACATCTGTCATGGTAACACTCAAACCCAATCCACGTCTACTAGCATATCATAGAAATATGAGCAAACGTAGAAGTAACTCCCAAGGGTTTGATAATAAACAGGTAATAGGTACTACCTCAACTACTTCCCAATTCCCACAGTTTAATTAGATCCTAACCATGCAATGTTTGAGGGTTGATCTAATGCAATAAAACTGGGTAGTAAAGAGGTATGATCAAAGTGTTACTTGCCTTGCTGATGATCCGTGAAACCTAGAGATTCGAAGTAGCAAGCGGCAGACGCCGGGTACTCTATCGCAAACAAACAAGCATACAATAAGCACTCATCAAATACATAGGTAAAACTCAAATAAAAGATCTAACAAGAAAGTTCAACTTAAGAACTCCGGTTTGCAAAAAGAAACAAATCGAACGAAGCAACAAAAGTCAAAGAGCGAAAGAAACAAGCTTCGTTTACTAATCTGAATCTAGGTCAAATTTTACAGTAGCAAAAACTTGTTTGAATAGATTAAACGAAAGAGAATTTCGAGACGAAACTCTAGGCGCTTGAATCGCCTGATTCCGATAAACGAGCTAAAAGATATACCAGAATGAAAATCTGATCAGAAATCGCGCTCCGGAATAATCGCGGAAAATCCGTCGAAAAAGAAAACTGACGAACAGTTAAACGAATGGACGTTCGTTAGCTGCGACAAACCGACGAACACGTTCGTTAAAACGAACGGATCGGTGAACGTTCACTAACCAACTAAACCAAAAAAAATAAACCGATCTAAAAAAAATAAACCTAGGGTTCAAAAAAAAAATAAACCGAGGCGGTTTTTAAAAAAAAACGGACGGCGGCGGCGGCTAACCTCCGGCGAGGCTCGGGACGGGCTCCGGCGGGGTCTGGACGGGGCGGCGAGGGCGGCGGGGAGCGGGCGTCGTCGGCTTCGGCGAGGGGCGACGAACGGGGCGGCGGGCGGCGACGTTCGGGAGCTCTGGCGGCTCCTCCTTCGGTGGCGGGGTCGGCTCCTTCAGGCGGCGGGGTCGGGCGGCTATGGGGTGGGGAGAGGCGGCGGGGAGGGGTATATATAGAAGGGGGGTGCTGCCTTGGGGAGGGGGCGACGGCGGCGGCGTCGTGTCCGACCAGGACACGGGCGGCGGCGGCTGGCGTGCTCGGGAGGGAGACGGGGCGCTGGGCCGCGCGGGGAGCTGGGCCATCGGCTGGGCTTCGGCCCAGACGGCGCGCTCGCGATTTTTTTTTAAATAATTTCGCCGAACCTAAGAAAAATCATAGAAAAATAAATAAAAATCCAAAAATGCCAAAACAAATTTTCACCGTCTAATTAAAATAATTAGAACGAGATGAACATTTTCTTGGCCCAAAATGCAGTTTTGAAAACGTGCAATTTTTCTAATGCAATTAAAATTGCAAATAAAATCAAATATTTGATTTTAATATTTTTCCTCCAATATTTCAATTATTTTGGAGAAGTCATATTTTCTCCTCTCATTTATTTTAATATGAAATATTTTTCGGAGAGAAAAATAATTAAAACCAAAAATCCCCGTTTCATTATTTGATAAAGTCAAATATGAAACCGCGAAAATTCCCAACTCTCTCCGAGGGTCCTTGAGTTGCTTAGGATTTTCGAGGATTTTGCCAAAATGCAATAAAATATGCTATGCAATGATGATCTAATGTATAACATTCCAAATTGAAAATTTGGGATGTTACAAACCTACCCCCTTAAGATGAATCTCGCCCTCGAGATTCGGGTTGGCTAGAAAATAGGTGAGAGTGGTTCTTCCGTAGATCTTCCTCTCGTTCCTAGGTGGCTTCATCCTCGGTATGGTGACTCCACTGAACATTGCAAAACTTGATAACCTTGCTGCGGGTGACTCGGCTGGCATACTCAAGAATCTTAACTGGTTTCTCCTCATAGGTCAAGTCACTATCCAGCTGAATCGCTTCCAATGGCACCGTATCTCTCAGTGGTATCTCAGCCATCCCTGCGTGGCACTTCTTCAACTGGGAAACGTGAAATACATCATGAACTCCTGACAATACTTCAGGCAATTCCAGTTTGTAAGCAACTTCTCCCATACGCTCCAAAATTTTGTATGGTCCTACAAAACGTGGCGCTAACTTTCCTTTAACTCCAAAGGGCTTCACTCCTCGAAGTGGTGATACACGAAGATAAATTCTGTCTCCGACTTCGTGAACTGTCTCCTTGCGTTTAGAATCCGCATAACTCTTCTGCCTGGATTGGGCTACCTTGAGCCTATCGCGAATCAACTCCACTTTCCGTTCAGACTCTTTAATCAAATCTGGTCCAAACAACTGGCGGTCTCCAACTTTGTCCCATAACAATGGCGTTCTACACCTCCTTCCGTACAAAGCTTCGAAAGGGGCCATCTTCAAACTGGTTTGATAACTGTTGTTGTAAGAAAACTCTGCATACGGCAAATTATCGTCCCAACTAGATCCATAATCTAGCGCACAAGCTCTCAGCATATCTTCCAAAATCTGATTGACTCTCTCGGCCTGTCCGTCTGTCTGTGGGTGAAAGGCTGTACTGAACTCTAGCCTGGTACCCAAAGTTTCATGTAACTGATTCCAAAACTTTGAAGTAAACTGGGTTCCTCTATCTGATACAATGGTCGTCGGAACTCCATGCAGACATACGATCCTGGTCATGTATATCTTTGCCAACTTAGCACTGGTGAAAGTGGTCTTCACTGGGATGAAATGAGCTACTTTCTTCAAACGATCGACTACAACCCATATTGAGTCATAGCCTGAACGAGTCCTGGGCAATCCCGTGATAAAATCCATGCCTAGTTTATCCCATTTCCATTCGGGTATTGGCAATGGCTGTAGCAATCCTGCTGGCTTCTGATGCTCTGCCTTCACTCTCTGACATACATCACAAACTGCTACATACTCTGCAATATCTTTCTTCATTCCGGTCCACCAGAAAGTATCCTTCAAATCCAAATACATCTTGGTATTTCCTGGGTGAATCGCATACGGTGAATCATGGGCCTCTTGCAAGATCAACTTCCTGATCTCCGGATCATTGGGTACATAAACACGGTCCTGAAACCATAAGGTATCGTGCTCATCCTCACATAATCCCTTCGCTTTTCCTTTACTCATCCTTTTCTTTATCTCGTCAATTTCCTTGTCTGTCTTCTGAGCTTCCCTGATCTTTTCCATCAAGGTAGACTGAATCTCCAACGTTGCTAAATAGCCTCTTGGAACTATCTCCAAACATAGCTCGCGAAGATCCTCGGCTAATAATTTCGGTAACTCTCCGGTCATGAGGGTGTTAACATGACTCTTGCGGCTCAACGCATTAGCTACTACGTTAGCCTTTCCGGGGTGATAATGCAATCTCATGTCATAATCCTTTATGAGCTCCAACCATCTCCTTTGCCTGAGATTCAACTCCTTCCGCGTGAAGATGTATTTCAATCTCTTGTGATCCGTGTACACCTCACAGTGATTTTCGATGAGAAAATGTCTCCATGTCTTCAACGCATGTACTACGGCTGCTAACTCCAAATCATGCGTGGCATAATTCTTCTCATGGGGTTTAAGTTGTCGTGAAGCATATGAAACAACTCTTCCCTCCTGCATTAGCACTGCTCCAAGTCCTCGACGTGAAGCGTCGCAATATACTTCATAATCCTTGCGTTGATCTGGCAGAATCAGCACTGGTGATGTAACCAAACATTTCTTCAACTCTTGGAAACCAGCTTCACATTCCTCGGTCCAATTGAATTTGGTGTCCTTCTTTAACAGCTCTGTCATGGGCTTAGCAATCCTCAAGAAATTCTCAATGAACCTCCGGTAGTATCCTGCAAGTCCAAGAAAACTCCGGATCTCTCCAATTGATGTGGGTGATTCCCAGCTTGTTACTGTGTAAACTTTGGTGGGGTCTACTGCTATTCCTTCTCCGGATATAACGTGTCCGAGGAATCCAACTTCCTTCAACCAAAACTCACGTTTGCTGAACTTGGCGTATAACTGATGTTCTCTGAGCTTCTCAAGTACCAAACGCAAATGTTCCTTATGCTCCTCTTCATTCTTGGAGTAGACTAAAATGTCATCAATGAACACTACAACGAACTTATCCAAAAACTCCATAAACACTTTGTTCATCAGGTTCATGAAATAGGCAGGTGGGTTAGTCAGACCAAATGACATAACGGTATACTCGTACAGCCCATACCTGGTGGTAAAAGCCGTCTTAGGTATATCCTGCTCTCGAATCTTTAACTGATGGTATCCTGATCGTAGATCGATCTTGGAAAATACCTTAGCTCCTTGTAATTGGTCAAACAAATCATTGATCATCGACAGTGGGTACTTATTTTTGATGGTCACTTCATTCAATCCATGATAATCAACAACCATCCTCAACGATCCATCTTTCTTCTCCACTAGAAGTACGGGTGATCCCCAAGGTGAAGAACTTGGGCGAATATAGCCTTTATCCAGTAAGTCCTTAATATGCTTCTTAATCTCCTCCAAATCTTTTGCAGGCATTCTGTACGGTCTCTTAGATATTGGCCCTGTGCCTGGCAAAAGCTCAATCAAAAACTCAATGTCCCTATCTAGTGGCATGCCTGGCAACTCTTCTGGAAATACATCCGGGTAATCCTTCACCACTGGTACTTCTTCCTGTACAACTCCTGATAAGGAATTTACTTGAGTCCTCTTCGGCACATGCCGAGATACATACTTAATCCTTCTCCCTTCTGGGGTGGTAAGCAAAATCGTCTTACTGGCGCAATTGATGTTTCCCCCATACATCGATAGCCAATCCATTCCCAATATTACGTCCAAACCTTGCGACTCCAAAACTATTAGGTCCGAGGGGAAAACATGCCTACCTATGGCCAATGGCATCTGAAAACATCCTTGGCTTGCCATATACTCTGCTCCTGTCGAGGTTACTAACATAGGTGTTCTGAGAACTTTGGTGGGCAACTTAAACTTATCCACAAATCCATTCATACATATCAAGGGGATTCAACCTCAAGAAACAGGCTAAGTGATCAACAGGTGGTGGTGGTGGGTTGTTGTTGTTGTTGCCTTGGTTCTGTACTAACACTTGCATTAGGGCATTCTGCTGCTGAATCAACTGAGTGATCTCCGGTGGGAAAACAAATCCGGTGTCGTGTCTCGGAGGCATCTGATAGGTTTAGAAAAGATGAGATTTTAGAATAGAATGAGGTCTAGAGAGAAAACACTACCCATATGCTCATGAGACAAACACAATCAATATCACTCAATCAAACAAGGCATACAATCGAAATATCTATCGTTACAAAGTGCTCAGACTATACTATATACATGGGGGAATACTACTACTGATTATGGTGGTCTACTAGAAATTTTGATCGGTCGAAGACTCCATGATATCTGCTCCAGCTTCATCAACAAAGTCATCTTCACTGGTGTCGTCGATGATGATGTAGTTATCCGGGCAAGTAGAATCGTCATCTTCTCCTCCTGGTGCTGAGTCTCCCATGAATACTCTGATCTTCTTTATCAAGTCCTCATTCTTCTCCAACAACGTGGCGATCTCCTCCTCATATCCATCGCGCGTAGACTTGAGTTCTTCCTCCAACTCCGTGATCTTGGTCAATGCCTTCTTCAGATCTAACATGTCTGCGCACATCTGGTTCTCCTGGCGACGAATGTGTTGGTTTTGCTCCTGGATGAAAGCTGCAATTGATCCATCCTTCTTGGTGATGATCATCTCCCATTGCTCATCTCGGCGCCCACAAATTTGATAAATAGTATCCTTAAGCTTCCTGTGGTAGACTTCTCCAATGCGTCCCATAGATATGTGGGATGCCATGCTCTTCCCTAAACTCCAGGTTGGTGCATCAAAGGAAAACTCTATAGGCTCAGTGACTGGCGTAAACGTCCTTCCTGGAACTTGAACTTGAATCTTCCAGCGCTCCTCTTCTGGTAGTGTGGCTTTGTAAGTCCCGGTGAAACTTGGTATTTCGATGTTCAGGTACTTAGTGACTTCCTTCAAGTGTCGTCCAAAAGGTGTATCTTCATCCGGTTGCATGAACTTGTTCCTTGCATCCGCCATTCCTAAAAGAGTAGAAAGTGGAGAGGAGTAAGAAATGAGAAGAGAGTAGTGTTTTAGGGTTCAAGCGTAGTGGTCGTGTCCTACAGTCAGCGTGCGCTCTGATACCACCTTTGTAGCGACTAGACCTGAAATAGTCTGATCTACCGTGCACCAGTGTCATCCCTGGATCAGTAATGCTGACACGCACAGTACAAATGGAGGATTTATAACAGAGTAGCAATCACACACTTATTACATCGAGTATCTCAAGAGAGAAATAAGTATGACAAATACGGCTTAAGGCCATCTAAAACGATAACAGCGGAAGACTTGGAAGATAAGTGAGTCCATCAACTCCAACGGCATCACTGAGTATAAGACCACGACCTAAGGAACCTTACTCGTCGTCTGAAAAGTCTGCAACATGAAACGTTGCAGCCCGACAACGGGTCGGCACATGGGATATGTTGGCAATGTAACACATAGAGAGTAATGAACAAAATCATGCTATACTACAAGCATATATGGCTTGTAGAAGGCTCTATGGTTACAGTTTTGCGAAAAGCCAATTTTTCCCTACTTCAAAGGAATAAATTTTATTTAACTATCATGGTGGTTGTTAAACATTGAGATGGTTCACAGCATCTCAATCCCAATTAAGTATCATCATTAACCCAACAAAATTAATTAAAGTAACATGATGAGATTCACAGGATAATCCAAGTACTAGATACTCAAGATGTCCATAACCGGGGACACGGCTAATCATGATTAGTTTCTACACTCTGCAGAGGTTTGTGCACTTTTCCCCATAAGACTCCATCGCCTCCGCTTGATTCTCGCACTACATGATGTTTGAGAAACGGATGACCGAGACACAGTCTTTCAGAAGTGTTTGCACCTTACGAATGGGTAGACCGTTACACCTACTTTCCCCTACATCTGCTAGTCTACCACTGTAAGAGTTCACACAACTTATTCAACTATGCTAGAGCCCATAATAGCTTGCGGCTGCACACAGAAGTTTCTAGCATGAATAATCTCATGATCCCTTTGAACCTGGGTGGCGGTCCAAAAGAAAACAGGCAATCCTGGAATACCCAGTTACCTCAATCCACCCAGATGTGAGTTTTAGTTGCCACCTTAAGGTCAACCATTGATTAACAATCTCACATCTGTCATGGTAACACTCAAACCCAATCCACGTCTACTAGCATATCATAGAAATATGAGCAAACGTAGAAGTAACTCCCAAGGGTTTGATAATAAACAGGTAATAGGTACTACCTCAACTACTTCCCAATTCCCACAGTTTAATTAGATCCTAACCGTGCAATGTTTGAGGGTTGATCTAATGCAATAAAACTGGGTAGTAAAGAGGTATGATCAAAGTGTTACTTGCCTTGCTGATGATCCGTGAAACCTAGAGATTCGAAGTAGCAAGCGGCAGACTCCGGGTACTCTATCGCAAACAAACAAGCATACAATAAGCACTCATCAAATACATAGGTAAAACTCAAATAAAAGATCTAACAAGAAAGTTCAACTTAAGAACTCCGGTTTGCAAAAAGAAACAAATCGAACGAAGCAACAAAAGTCAAACGGCGAAAGAAACAAGCTTCGTTTACTAATCTGAATCTAGGTCAAATTTTACAGTAGCAAAAACTTGTTTGAATAGGTTAAACGGAAAGAGAATTTCGAGACGAAACTCTAGGCGCTTGAATCGCCTGATTCCGATAAACGAGCTAAAAGATATACCAGAACGAAAATCTGATCAGAAATCACGATCCGGAATAATCGCGGAAAATCCGTCGAAAAAGAAAACTGACGAACAGTTAAACGAACGGACGTTTGTTAGCTGCCACAAACCGACGAACACGTTCGTTAAAACGAACGGATCGGTGAACGTTCACTAACCAACTAAACCAAAAAAAATAAACCGATCTAAAAAAATAAAGCTAGGGTTCGAAAAAAAATAAACCGAGGCGGTTTTTTTTTAAAAACCAGACGGCGGCGGCGGCTAACCTCCGGCGAGGCTCGGGACGGGCTCCGGCGGGGTCTGGACGGGGCGGCGGGGTGCGGGCGTCGTTGGCTTCGGCGAGGGGCGACGAACGGGACGGCGGGCGGCGGCGTTCGGGAGCTCCGACGGCTCCTCCTTCGGCGGCGGGGTCGGCTCCTTCAGGCGGCGGGGTCGGGCGGCTGTGGGGGTGGGGAGAGGCGGCGGGGAGGGGGGTATATATAGAAGGGGGGTGCTGCCTTGGGGAGGGGGCGACGGCGGCGGCGTCGTGTCTGACAAGGACACGGCGGCGGCGGCTGGCGTGCTCGGGAGGGAGATGGGGCGCTGGGCCGCGCGGGGAGCTGGGCCGTCGGCTGGGCTTCGGCCCAGTTGGTGCGCTCGCGATTTTTTTTAAATAATTTCGCCGAACCTAAGAAAAATCATAGAAAAATAAATAAAAATCCAAAAATGCCAAAACAAATTTTCACCGAGATGAACATTTTCTTGGCCCAAAATGCAGTTTTGAAAACGTGCAATTTTTCTAATGCAATTAAAATTTTAAATAAAATCCGAATAAAATCAAATATTTGATTTTAATATTTTTCCTCCAATATTTCAATTATTTTGGACAAGTCATATTTTCTCCTCTCATTTATTTTAATATGAAATATTTTTCGGAGAGAAAAATAATTAAAACAAAAAATCCTCGTTTCATTATTTGATAAAGTCAAATATGATGATCTAATGTATAACTCTCTCCGACTCTCTCCGAGGGTCCTTGAGTTGCTTAGGATTTTCGAGGGTCCTTGAGTTGCTTAGGATTTTCGAGGATTTTGCCAAAATGCAATAAAATATGCTATGCAATGATGATCTAATGTATAACATTCCAAATTGAAAATTTGGGATGTTACAATTTTTTAGTGTTAATTGGTTTGTGCTGGCATTTTAGCGGATAGTTAGTGTAGCCAGTGATGATTTTGTTCATTGCAATTAATTAGAAGGTGGCAATGTCTGACAGGTGAAAATGTATGTATCAGTAAATTTGACTGTTTACTATGGCCCTAGTAATGTTTGATATAATGAGTTGGGGGTTGATCTTAGCGAGTTTAAAAATGGCGTCATGACACTTTCAGACCCGGACAGACTGGACATTAGACAGTTGAAGCACTGGTTGACTACTAGTTTTGGGTTGGATCCTGAAGTATGTTCCGTCAGTATTCATGCATTGTGGACCTAATCATGTAAAAATGTCAAGTGGGAGTTGATGCCGATAGATAGGAGCCAGCATTGGTTGACCCTGTTAAGTCGTTGCCGAGACCGAAGAATCCACCCATATGTCCTAGTGCAGCCAGTGGCGAAGGAGGAGAATACCGTACAACTCCATGTGGGGTATGAACCCGGCCAGGGTAGTCAAGTTGCTAACGAGATTCATGTATCCGGGTCACAGCCACCGGATGTGGATCCTAGCCAAACCGAGAAGGAGTCAGACTACATGCTGGACAATGTTTGTGGTCATGATACTGGGCAGAATATTCAGTCGATAATATTAGCTGGTTCTGGTGTTGCTGATGGGGATGAGGAAGGCGATGAAATGCAGAGGGTGATGGAGGAAGAGGAAGAGGATGGATATGCGGAGGATCTGGATTCAGAAAATTCTGAGGATGAAGTGGAGGTACCGATTCCCTCTGCATGGAATCAGGACATATCCATCGGCCTTACCGTGAACGATGGCCATGAGACTCCATGGCAATATAATCTGAACCAAGTCCAGATAGGGGCTATGTTTGATACAAAGAAAAAATTGAAGTATGCAGTGATAAAGTGGGCTATGTCTACTCAGAGGGTTTTCCGGACACACATATCAAACCCAACAAACTATATCGTGAAGTGTGTTGAAACAGGTTGTCCTGCGAAGGTGCACGGGCACGTGCCGAAGTATAACATCCAGTGGGTTGTCACCAATGTGGTCCCAAGTAATTGTGTGAGGAAAAACTTGTTGGTTCGTCATCCAAACCTGACTTCAACTCTCATTGCACAACTCATGTATACTGAGATGGTGGAGAAAAAAAATATGGAAGCAAAACACATCCAGACAGCAGTGAAGGTCAGATGGAATTATAACATTCCTTATGGGAAGACTTGGAGGGCTAAGCAGAAGGCTATGGAGGAAAGGTTTGGGACGTTCTTCGACTCATATGATAATGTTGTCCGTCTCCTGGATGTACTGAAGGAGAGGAACCCCGACACTTATGTTAACGTACAACATACAAGGTTGCTGAGTATACCAGGTTTCAAGGTGTTGAAACGAGTATTCTTCTCTTTCGCTATGTGCATTGAAGCTTACTAGCATTGTCCTCCTGTGATGTTTGTGGATGGTACATTCCTGACTGGTCAGTACGAAGGGCAAATCTTGACTGCCATTGGTGTGGATGGAAACAATCAAATCATTCCACTTGCCATGGCATTTGTGGAGGGTGAGAACTTTCCGAGCTGGGTATGGTTCTTTCGGCAAGTGAAAATTGCCATCGTGAAGGATCGACCAAACGTGTGTGTCATTCATGATAGGCATGCTGGTATATTGAAGGTTGTGAAGACACTAAGGAATCCAAAAGTAGACGAACCAACACCTTGGAAGGATTTGTAGAGCTGGTGGTGCATGCGCCATCTTGGGGATAACTTTTTCTCACAGTTCAAGAACAAGCAGTCGATGAACTTGTTTAAAAAATTGTGAAAGCAGAACCAGGACCGTAAATACCAATTTATTTGGTCAAAACTTGATGAGTTTACTAAGAAGCAGGTCCGTCCCAGGAAGAAAATGGAAAAAGACCAACAACAATTAGCAACACTCATGGCGGAGCTAGAGGAGCCAGTTGGTCTTTGTGACTTGCCAGCAATTGACCCTCCTAATACTAAGAGAAAGAAGGGGAGGGCAATAAAGGATTTTTTCAGAGTGGATAGAGAAAGAGCCTCCCTTGAATTGGTCTTTGCTGCATGACACCCATGGAGCTAAGTATGGCCACATGACAACCAACCTTGCAGAGGTGTATAACTTTGTACTCAGAGGGAATAGAGAATTGCCACTCACAGCTATTGTGGAGGCTGTATTCCATGGCACTTGAGATATTTCAGAGACCGACACGAGTTAGCAAAGAAGCATATTATAGATAATCAGAACACACCTTACTGTAGCCGTGTCATGGAGTATATGGCAGAGAAGATAGAGAAAGCAAAGAAGCACACTGTGAGACTCGTAGGTAATCAGGAAAGGAGGTATGAGGTTCAGCTACCTACCGATGGTTTTGGTTCTGCGAATGAGGTGAAGACGCATCAGGTAAAAATTGGAACGGAATTTTATCCAATGTGTGAGTGTACATGCAACAAACCAAAGTTGTTGCACCTGCCTTGCTCACATGTGTTGGCTGCCTGTGGCCAGGTTGAGTTGGATGACGTCTCCTTTGTGTCGCCATACTACTTAAAAGAGGTTGTACTGAACACATGGACCGGTGAGATGATAGGGTTTAGAGTCGTTGGCAATTTCAACAAGGTTAACGACGGTGAGAGAGTATACATTCCGGATCCAGAACTTCGGCAAACAAGCAGGGGCGACGTAAGGCCCGTCGAATCCGAAATGATATGGACCAATCTGAAGCTGGTGGAGCAACCAGACAATGTTTGCTATGCGTGGCTTATGGGCATAGGATGAAATATTGTCCTGACCTGAACAAAGACGGTGCTTCTACATCGACGAGCGCTTCCACATTGACGGCTACAACAACAGGAGCAAGAGGCGAACGTGGTCGTGGCATTCAAGGCCGAAGGGGAGGACGAGGAAGGAATAATTCACAAGCTATATAATGTGGGGGAGAATGTTTTAATTTGTAATATCGTCTGGACTATGTTTTACTTTGTAATGTCTGAACTATGTATTAATTTGTAATGTCGACTGGACTATGTTTTACTTTGTATGTCTGAACTATGTTTTAATTTGTAATGTCCTCTGGACTATGTTTTACTTTGTATGTCTGAACTATGTATTAATTTGTAATGTCTGGACTATGTTTTGATTGCAGATATGTCTTTGTATCCGTTGCTTAATGGTACGATTGATAGAGGTCTCCAGGTTGCACTTATGCAAGGGGGCAAGAACTTACACGTTTTGGTCACTCGCACCCCAAAGACTAATTGGATGATACACCCTTCATGGGTTGATAGGTATTGATACATATAATGCCTTACATGTTTGACATAGGTATTGAAACATATAATTACTTACTTTTCATGGTACATTCTCTTTTTATGTAGGTTAAGTTGGGCTGGACTTCTACCCTTGGCACGGCTAGTTGAGGGTACGTTGGAAGAGTGGGATGACCATCCGAACTTGGATGAGGAAGGTGAACCAATGCAGTTGAAAAAGAGGCAAGTGAAATGATTCTCTTACGACAGGTCACTCCTTACTTGCTTAGTAGATAGATAGAGACCAGAGACACATACCTTTCACTTTCCCTGGGGAGAGATGGCGCCTACTTTACAGGATGTCTCCTACTTGTTGGGATTACCTTTGGCCGGTGATGCCATAGGTCCTTTAGAGGCAGAACCTGGCTGGCTTGCAAATATGCAGGCCCGTTTTCTAGCTGCGGTGCCAACTGCTACGGGCTTAGATGATGATCCTCACGGGCCACGTTTTAGGTGGTTGAGCCAGTTTCAGGTAACCTTCGTGGCCACATGACTATGTTTTTTTAGTTACCAATAGTACATCGTTCACACAATTGTATGTTTTCTATGTAGATTGTCTCATTAGGATACCCCGCAGTAGATTTGTCAGACGCACAGATTGATCGATCCCTAGAGGCATATATTCTATGGTTGTTCGGCAAGACGATGTTCACGGAGAACCACGTGACCACTGTTGATGCACGATTCATCGGTATTGCACGAGAGATAGCTGACGCACGTTGCCCTGCGGATATTGTCCAGAGGAGTTTTGGTTCTGCCGTGTTAGCAGCTACGTATAGAGGCTTGTGCAAAGGTTGCTTATTGAAGTCTAGAAAGTCAGGTCTGGTTGGATGTCCACTATTGTTGCAGCTCTGGTCTTACGAGAGATTCCCTATTGGACGACCCTATGTCTCCATTGACACACCGTTTGGGTTGGAGGACATGGCAGGGCTTACGTGCCTGCTATCGGCGACTTGCCTACTATGGGATCTGTTTGGGCACGGAGAGAGGTAGTTTTAAATTATGTAATTCTTTCGATTATTTTTTCCATGCAATAGTATTACTAATGTAAATTTGTTGTCATGTACAGAGACAGTTTGCACATACCTAGGTGAAGGGCTGCTACCCGTCCTTCACGGTGCAGTTTGATAGTTTGCACGAGGATCAAGTTATCTGGGAGCCCTACTCGTATCAGACTATAACATCCAGGTATCCAGTTGGGATCTCTGCCTTATGCACTAGAGATCGGCACTACTGGATGACCAAGGCCAAGTTGGTGTTCGACGTGACGGTTGAGGAGATGGCTCTTCATAGGGTGATGAGACAGTTTGGTCTATGTCAAGAGCCTGCAATTCCAGATATTCCACGGATACCAGACCACATTCACAAGTAAGTAATAATATTAAAGTTGTCAGCACTACATTCAGAATATATCTAACCATGCAACGCGCATGTCAATTAATCTGTCAATCTCAGGTACAGTCGCGTAGGAGGAAACAAGTCCATGGTTGTTTGGCTTCAGAGCATTAGCCCTTACGTTCAAGAATGGACTACGGCACCGACAAATATCTGGAATGAGGTTGGGCCCTTTGACTGGGACAAGTTTGGGTTGTATTTACAAACTTACCGGCATACAACGAGGATCTACTTGGTTCCATCAGCTGCTCCTGATCAGATTGAAGCCCCTCTGACCAGCGATATGTACCCAACTACCTCTGTTGTGGGAACGAGACACCACGCGGTACGTGTCATGCTTCTCATATGTGTAGTTCTATCATAACCTTATCATATACAATGGGTTAACTCTTCATGTGCAGAGTGACTTGACAGTCCAGGCGCGAGAGGAGGTTTCCGCTTTAATGCGGCAGGTTGAGAGGGGGGATACTATCCCACAGCCAGAGCACCTCTCATGGTTGAGGCATATGGATGCGAAGTTAAGAGGGATTTACGCATCACTTACATGTAGACGATCTACGGATGTTGTCGTTCCTCGTCCGGCACATCATCCCCCACGTCCCTCTGTCCATCGTTCAGAACCACGACACTCTGTGCAGCGTTCAGAACCACGACACTCCGTGCAGCAACCACGCCTCTCCGTGCATCAGCCATCTCCTTCACAACCAGGGAGCTCTTCCTGGAATCAGCCATCGCCTTCTCAACCAAGGACCTCTTCCTGGTCTCCTCAAATGGAACTAGGTAACACTACTTTGTACATTCTTTTCAACATTGTAGGTTCGCAAATCAATTTTACCCGTTTTACTATATTGCGGTAGGCAACCAGTCGCAACAGTTCATGCATTCAGTGCAGTCACCGATACTTAGTGGTGCTGGATGTGGATTAGAGGGCTATGGCGATGACGATGACCAAGCTGAAAACACTTATGACTTCTCGCACACGGTGTTTCACACTCCACCACCACCATCGTCGCAGGAGACACAGACAGTGACAGACGAGGTTATCTATGGTCGTGGTTTTCGTGAGCATCGTCCACCGCCTCAGCGCTTATCGCCTTCCGGTCCTCGCCCGAGGAAGACCCAGATTCGTCTTCGTCCCCCGCAGTGATATGGTTATCTATGTATGAGTCATTATCTATGTTAGTTTCAGACTATTCGCATCTGTGAGTCAGTATTTATGTATGAGACATGCTTCATGTATGTGTTACTATCGCACTTGCTTCTATCTGATCAGGAGACATATATCGTTTTATGTATGCGAGAGACATATTACTATTAATTCGCATTGTTATTCCAGTTACATTTCCAAAGAGACTACAACCGATAATTAAGATACAAGCATATCTGAATTAAACGGTGCGGTTGAACTTAATAAATACAACTTACATACTACAAAATGAAATTGAGGTAGAACATAATGCCCTATAATTAAGGTAGAACTGGAATACAGCTTACATACTACATGAAGTCATCATCATCATCCTCCGTTGATGCAGAACTCTTGCCCTTCGACGATGCAGAACTCTTGCCCTTCGTGGATGCAGAACTCTTGCCCTTCGTGGATGCAGAACTCTTGCCCTCCGTCGTTGCAGAACTCTTGCCCTTCATGGATGCAGAACTCTTGCCCTTGGACGATGCATAACTCTTGCCCTTCGACGATGCGGAACCCGGAAGCGGCGGCATGAAGATATCATCTTCGTCCTCGCCTCCTTAGTCCATAAAAATGGATTATTTTCTGCAATCCTTCTGAAAGTATCACTCTTCGGCTCCACTACCTTCTTCCACCTTTCATGCAACCTAAGAAGTTCTTTACGTACCTCCTCATAAGTCCTTTCAGGCTACCCAGACCTACGTAATTCGTGAGCCAACTCATTCATTATGGTGTCACTACCGGTGAGTTCGTCCCATGGAACTATCCTATTGTCCATCCTGAAATCGGTGGCTAGCCTCAGAAGACATCTGCTCATCCCCGGATGAAAACTATGATCGAAAGGATAATGGGACATCTCGACTACACTGGACTGCTTATTCACCTCCAGGTGAAGGGGGTTTTATAGGTAGAGAGGAGAAAATGGCGGAAAAGAACGACTGGGGTATGGAGGGAAAGGGTTGGCGGGAACATATGGTTGGAAAGGGTTGGCGGGAAACGGGTGACGAGAACATATGGCGGGAAAGGGTTGGCGGGAAACGGGTGGCGGGAACATATGGAGGGAAAAGAATTGGCAGGAAAATACTGACGGAAAGGGTTGTGCAATTTTTTTTCAATGGCTAAGATGGAAAATGGTTACACAACATTCGTAAGTCATAATTAAAAAAATAAACCTTTTCGGCCTACCGTAAGCAGAAGAGCGCAACCATGCAACTTCGGTCAACCATTAACGCGAAAAGGTGGGGCCAGGGACTCTTCGGCCTACGGTTGACCAAAGAGTGCTCTTCGGCCTATGGGACGCTGAAAAGTCCTTTTCGGCCCAGTTGGGGCACTCTTCGGCCAACGCGAGGCAGAGGTGCCTTCTTCGGACAACGGCTAGCCGAAGAGCCACTCTTCGGCCAATGGGAGGCCGACGGGGTGCTAGTTTTGCAAATAACTAGTTAGCACTGCTAATTTCCGAAATTGCTGTAAAAACATGCTACTTTTGAAAAAAAATCTGCTCATGAAGACCTAGGGCATTTGAGGAAGCCCATCGTTGGAATATAGAAGCCAAGTTCTATAATTAAAATTCCCACTAGTATATGAAAGTGATAACTCAAGAGACTCTCTATATGAAGAACATGGTGCTACTCCGAAGCACAAGTGTGGTAAAAGGATAGTAAAATTGCCCCTTCTCTCTTTTCTCTCATTTTTTCTCTTTTTTTAGGCTTCTTTGTCCTCTTTTTTTTTTGGGGCTTCTTTGGCCACTTTTATTTTGCACCAACTCTCGAGGTGAGAAAGGGCAATACACGGTACCGAAGAGGCTAGCAATGATGGAAGGGTGAGAGTGCGTATAATCCATGGACTCAACATTAGTCATAAAGAACTCACATACTTATTGCAAAAATCTACAAGTCATCAAAACCAAGCACTACGCGCATGCTCCTAGGAGGATAGATTGGTAGGAAAAGACCATCGCTCGTCCCCGACCGCCACTCATAAGGAAGACAATCAAAGAAACACCTCATGCTTCAAATTTGTTACACAACCGTTACCATATGTGCATGCTACGGGACTTGCAAACCTCAACACAAGTATTTCTCAAATTCACAATCACCCACTAGCATGACTCTAATATCACCATCTTTATATCGCAAAACTATTGCAAGGAATCAAACATATCATATTCAGTGATCTACAAGTATTATGTAGGATTTTATGACTAACCATGTGAATGACCAATTCCTGTCATCTCTCTAAATAGATATAAGTGAAGCAAGAGAGTTTAATTCTTTCTACATAAGATATGCCCTTGCTCTAACAAATATAAGTGAAGCAAAAGAGCATTCTACAAATGGCGGTTTTCTATGTGAAGAGGAACAAGCAATCCAAACTTCAAATGATATAAGTGAAGCACATGAAGCATTCTATAAAGCCATACTCAAAAGATTTAAGGGAAGTGCAATGAGCATTCTATAAATCAACCAAGGACTATCTCATACCAGCATGGTGCATAAAAGAAATGTGAAAACTAAATGCAAAAGACGCTCCAAGATTTGCACATATCACATGAACAAAACGAAACCGAAAACATACCGATACTTGTTGAAGAATGATGGGATGCCTTCCGGGGCATCCCCAAGCTTAGACGCTTGAGTCTCGTTAAATATTCACTTGGGGTGCCTTGGGCATCCCCAAGCTTGAGCTCTTGCCTCTCCTCCTTTTCCTCATATCGAGACCTCCTCGATCCTCGAACACTTCATCCACACAAAATTCAATAGAAAGGTCGGTAAGATCCGTTAGTATAATAAAGCAAATCACTACTCTAAGTACTGTTGCAAACCAATTCATATTTTGTTTTTTCATTGTAGCTACTGTAATATAAATTTTACATGGCTTAATCCACTGATAGAAATTGATAGTTTCATCAAAACAAGCAAACTATGCATCAAAAACAGAATTTGTCTTAAACAGGAGAGTCTGTAGTAATCTGAACATTCAGCATACCTCTGGTACTCCAAAATTTCTGAAAAATTTAGGAAAAAATAGACAATTTGCATAGAAAGACAATGCAAAAAGTTTCAGAACCGTTTGACGTTCCAGTAAATAATGTAAAATCGCGCACTACAGCCAAAGTTTTTGTCTTGCACCGCACAAACCAACAAGCAATGTAAACATTCTAAAGGCAAATCTTGGAACATTATTTTGATTTTTAAACTTTATAAAAGCACACAACAGAAATAAATGACTCTCTAAAACTTCCGGGTTGTCTCCCTGGCAGCGCTTTCTTTAAAGCCATTAAGCTAGGCATATAGTGCTTAAGTAATGGATCCACCCAGATCCCAAGGTATATCAAAGCCAATTTTAATTAACAATGATTTGTGATTTAGTAGTGAGCACAAAGTAACATATATCATGCAACAACGAAGTCTAACTCTCTTCCTATGCATCGGCATGTCATGAAAGAACAATTCATGCACATATTGTAAAGGCCAATGCGTAGTATAAACAGTTTCTTGCAATTTTATCATATTGGAAACATGGAGAGGCGGAGATGTAGTTCCTCTCTCATAATAATTGCAAGTAGGAGCAGCAAGCACATGCATATTATATCTATCAAAATCATCATGTGTAGTAGTAAAACGCAACCCATCAATATAATCCTTAATAAGGGCAAACTTCTCCGATATAGTGTAGTCGGGAGAATTCAAAAAGATAATAGGACTATCATGCGTGGGTGCAATAGCAACAATTTCATGTATAACATAAGGAACTATAGAAAGTTCATATCCATAAGCATAATTATATTGGCATCTTGGCCACAAGCATAGCAAGCATCATCAAAAAGGGATATTTCAAAAGAATCAATGGGATCATAGCAATTATCATAGCAATCATCCTTCGATAAGCACAAAGGGAAATTAAACAATGTATGAGTTGAAGAGTTACTCTCATTAGAAGGTGGGCACGGGTAGCTAACCCGCTCTTCCTCCTTTTGTTCTTCGCTCTCCTCATCATCTTTTTCATCCAAATGAGCTCACAGTTTCATCAATTTCTTCTTCCATAGACTCCTGCAAATATTAGTCTCTTCTCGGACAGCGGAGGCTTTCTCAATCAATTCATCAATATCATAATTGTATTTATAATTCTCATAGCAATATTTAAGGATAGCTAAATTTTCAGGTCTATAAACTGAATCATCAAAATCTTCAAACTCTTTAAACAAAGATTCAATCTCACATGCACCCTTAAAAGCAACAAATTCTTCTATCCGTTCCACGTCATAGTAATCATATATACCATTAGCATAAGAAGCTAAGGTTTCATTATCATTAAATTTGCATGAAAAGGGAAGGTGTGGAGCCTTCATCCTAAAGCAACAAGTATAATCATATCTCAATCATAGTTGCCGAGCATACCAATGCAACATATAAATTTGATCCCATAATAGTTTCCCTTTTTGAGTCAAGCGATAATCCCTAAAGTATTCACGTTGATCCAACGTGTCTCCCATAACATAATTGAATGGGGTTTTCTCAGGATTATTAAAGTAGTGCATAATATCTATCACATATTCAGTGTCGAGGGTTTTAGGAGGTTGCCCATCTCCATGAGTAGCAAGTAAACCTAATTTTATTGGTATTTCGTGTTCCATATCCATAACTAAAGATAGAGAACAACTTAGAACAACAAATAAAAATTACTTAGTGATAAAGCAAACAAGCACACACGAGAATATTCACCCCATGCTATAACTCCCCGGCAACGGCGCCAGAAAAATGTCTTGATAATCCACAAGTATAGGGGATCAATTGTAGCCTCTTTCGATAAATAAGAGTATCGAACCCAAAGAGGAGCTAAAGGTAGAACAAATATTCCCTCAATTTCTATCGACTACTGATACAACTCTACGCACGCTTAACGTTCGCTTTGCCTAGAACAAGTATGAAACTAGAAGTACTTTGTAGGTGTTTTTAGATAGGTTTGCAAGAATATAAAGAGCACGTAAATAAAAACTAGGGGCTGTTTAGGTAAAGAAGCAATAAATTTAGTATAGCGAGTGTGGAAAAGTGGTGGTAGGAGTAACGAAATTGTCCATAAGTAATTGACTACTTTACTAGACCGATAGCAAGTTTTATGTGGGAGAGGCCACTGCTAGCATGTCATCCCTGACATGGAATTCTATGCACTTATGATTGGAACTATTAGCAAGCATCCGCAAGTACTAACATTCAATAAGGTAAAACCCAACCATAGCATTAAGATATATTGGTCCCCCTTCAATCCCGTATGCATCAATTTCTATGCTAGGTTGAAGCTTCTGTCACTCTTGCCCTCCAATACATAGTCCTATCAACATACAACTAACCCTATGGTGTGATCCACGCGCGCGCTCATATGATGGGTACCAAAGGACAACAACATAATGAAAAGCAAATTAAACAAATCATAGCAATTCACCAATTACTGATAGGACAACGAAAATCTACTCAGACATCATAGGATGGCAACACATCATCGGATAATAATATGAAGCATAAAGCACCATGTTCAAGTACAGGGTACAGCGGGTTGCGGGAGAGTGGACCGCTGTAGATAGATGGGGGAAGGTGATGAAGATGTTGGTGAAGATGGCGGAGGTGTTGGTGTAGATTGCGGTGATGATGATGGCCCCGGCGGCGTTCCGGCGCCACCGGGAGAGAGGGGGAGAGAGCCCCCCTTCTTCTTCTTCTTCCTTGACCTTCTCCCTAGAAGGGAGAAGGGTTTCCCCTCTGGTCCTTGGCTTCTATGGAATGGGAGGGGCGAGAGCCCCTCCGAGATTAGATCTGTCTCTCTCTGTTTCTGCGCTCCAGACTCTGCCCTTTCACCATTTCTTATATTCCCGGAGATCCGTAACTCCGATTGGGCTGAAATTTGAACACGATTTCTATCCGGATATTGGCTTTCTTGCGGCGAAAGAAGGGCACCAACCACCTTACGGGGTGGCCACGAGGGTCAGGGGCGCGCCCCCTGCCTCATGGCCCCCTCAGGCATCGTCTCGCGTTGATTCTTCTTCCAAAAAATCACATATATTCCAAAAAAATCTCCGTCAGTTTTTATCCCGTTTGGACTCCGTTTGATATGTATTTTGTGTGAAACAAATAACATGCAACTAACAGGAACTGGCACTGGGCACTGGATCAATATGTTAGTCCCAAAAATAGTATAATAATTTGCCAAAAGTATATGAAAGTTGTATAATATTGGCATGGAAAATTCAAAAATTATAGATATGATGGAGACGTATCAAGGGGTAGGTTAGTAACTTCAATTAGACGTGACACGACCGCCTCTGAGCCCATTCTGACATGGTAGGCGCCAAACATGGGCGGTAAAACACATTTGATTCAAGTTCGTCCGAAAGACCTCTGTCTCTCCCTCCATTTCCAAATTCATACACGGTGGGAGGTGAAACAAACTCGACTCGGCCGAAATCGATGTAGGCAAATATTTTGAACAGGGGCAGGTTTGTAACTTCACTCAGACGTGACACAACCGCCCTACCTGTCAGCCCCGTTCATACACCATGGGCGCCAATCGTGGGAGCCAAAACACCCTCTCCTCGCCCAAAATCGCTCTGGGCAAATATTGGCGAGATGCGAGATTACCGTCCTATCCCCAACCGACGAGATGTCCAAATTTTAAACGGGGGCTAAGTTCGTAACTTTCCCATATTTCAGATAGGCGCATCCCAAAAGCATGGTTCCCCGTACCTCTCCCTCCATTTTCCCATTCATAGATCGTCTGCGATAGAACACCATCCCCACACCAGCCTCCTCCGTCCGCCACCCCATCCATCACCGCCGTCCTCCACCCCATCCATCGCCACCGTCCTCCACCATGCCGGAGCGCCTACCAAGACCGCGTCGTCCACTGCTAGAGATGGACGTTTTGTTGGGGAATGTAGCAATAATTTAAAATTTTCCTACGTGTCACCAAGACCAATCTAGGAGATGCTAGCAACGAGAGAGAGGGAGTGCATCTTCATACCCTTCGTGATGTCCGGGATCTCATCCGGGACTCCGAACAACCTTCGGTAACCACATACTATTTCCCATAACAACTCTAGCGTCACCGAACCTTAAGTGTGTAGACCCTACGGGTTTGGGAACCATGTAGACAAGACCGAGACACCTCTCCGGCCAATAACCAATAGCGGGATCTGGATACCCATATCGACTCCCACATGTTCCATGATGATCTCATCGGAGGAACCACAATGTCGGGGATTCAATCAATCCCGTATACAATTCCCTTTGTCCATCGGTATGTTACTTGCCCGAGATTCGATCGTCGGTATCCCAATACCTCGTTCAATCTCGTTACCGGCAAGTCTCTTTACTCGTTCCGTAACGCATGATCCCGTGGCTAACTCCTTAGTCACATTGAGCTCATTATGATGATGCATTACCGAGTGGGTCCAGAGATACCTCTCCGTCATACGGAGTGACAAATCCCAGTCTCGATTCATGCCAACCCAACAGACACTTTCGGAGATACCTGTAGTGCACCTTTATAGCCACCCAGTTACGTTGTGACGTTTGGTACACCCAAAGCATACCTACGGTATCCGGGAGTTGCACAATCTCATGGTCTAAGGAAATGATACTTGACATTAGAAAAGCTCTTAGCAAACGAACTACACGATCTTGTGCTATGCTTAGGATTGGGTCTTGTCCATCACATCATTCTCCTAATGATGTGATCCCGTTATCAATGACATCCAATGTCCATGGTCAGGAAACCATAACCATCTATTGATCAACGAGCTAGTCAACTAGAGGCTTACTAGGGACATGTTGTGGTCTATGTATTCACACATGTATTATGGTTTCCAGTTAATACAATTATAGCATGAACAATAGACAATTATCATGAACCAGGAAATACAATAATAACCATTTTATTATTGCCTCTAGGGCATATTTCCAACAGTCTCCCACTTGCACTAGAGTCAATAATCTAGTTCACATCACCATGTGATTAACACTAAAAGTTCACATCACCATGTGACTAATACCCAAGAGTTTAGTAGAGTCAATAATCTAGTTCACATCACCATGTGATTAACACTCAGTGAGTTCTAGGGTTTGATCATGTTATGCTTACGAGAGAGGTTTTTAGTCAACGGGTCTGAACCTTTCAGATCCGTGTGTGCTTTACAAATCTCTATGTCATCTTGTAGATGCAGCTACCACGTGACTTGGAGGTATTCCAAATAACTGCTCTACTATACGAATCCTGTTTACTACTCAGAGTCATCCGGATTAGTGTCAAAGTTTGCATCAACGTAACCCCTTACGACGAACTCTTTTACCACCTCCATAATCGAGAAAATTCCTTAGTCCACTAGATACTAAGGATAAGTTCGACCGCTGTCATGTGATCCATTCCTGGATCACTCTTTTACCCCTTGACTGACTCATGGCAAGGCACACTTCAGGTGCGGTACACAGCATAAACCTACGTCTAAAGCATAGGGGACGACCTTCGTCCTTTCTCTCTCTTCTGCCGTGGTCAGGTCTTGAGTCTTACTCAATACTCACACCTTATAACACAGCCAAGAACTCCTTCTTTGTCGATCTATTTTGAACTCCTTAAAAATCTTGTCACGTTGTGTATTCATTTGAAAGTACTTTTAAGTGTTTTTGATCTATCCTTATAGATCTTGATGCTCCATGTTCAAGTAGCTCAATCCAGGTTTTCCATTGAAAAACACTTTTAAAATAACCCTCTATGCTTTCCAGAAATTCTACATCATTTCTGATCAACAATATGTTAACAACATATACTCATCAAAAATTCTATAGTGCTCCCACTCACTTCTTTGGAAATACAAGTTTCTCATAAACTTTGTATAAACCCAAAATCTTTGATCATCTCATCAAAGCGTACATTCCAACTCCGAGATGCTTACTCCAGTCCTTAGAAGGATTTCTGGAGCTTTGCATACTTGTTAGCATCTTTCAGGATTGACAAAACCTTCTGGTTGTATCACATACAACCTTTCCTCAAGAAAATCGTCGAGGAAACAATGTTTTGACATCCTATGTGCAAGATTTCATAAATAATGCAGTAACTGCTAATATAATTCCAACAGACTCTTAGCATGGCTACGAGTGAGAAAGTCTCATCGCAGTCAACTCCTTGAACTTGTAGGAAAACATCTTAACGACAAGTTGAGCTTTCTTAATGGTGACACTTACCATCATTGTCCGTCTTCCTTTTAAAATCCATCTGCACCCAACAGCCTTACGACCATCAAGTAGTTCTTCCAAAGTCTATACTTTGTTTTTATACATGGATCCTCTCTCGGATTTTATGGCCTCGAGCCATTCGTCGGAATCTGGGCCCACCATCGCTTCTCCATAGCTCATAGGTTCATTGTTGTCTAGCAACATGACTTCCAAGACAGGATTACGTACCACTCTGAAGTAGTACGCATCCTTGTCGACCTACGAGGTTTGGTAGTGACTTGATCCGAAGTTTCATGATCACTCTCATAAGCTTCCACTTCAATTGGTGTAGGTGCCACAGGAACAACTTCCTGTGCCCTGCTACACACTAGTTGAAGTGACGGTTCAACTACCTCATCAAGTCTCCACCATCCTCCCACTCAATTCTTTCGAGAGAAACTTTTCCTCGAGAAAGGACCCATTTCTAGAAACAATCACTTTTGCTTCCAGATCTGAAATAGGAGGTATACCCAACTGTTTTGGGTATTCTATGAAGATGCATTTATCCGCTTTGGGTTCGAGCTTATCACCTGAAACTTTTTCACATAAGCGTCGCAGCCCCAAACTTTTAAGAAACGACAGCTTAGGTTTCTCTAAATCATAGTTCATACGGTGTCGTCTCAACGGAATTGCGTGGTGCCCTATTTAAAGTGAATGCGGATGTCTCTAATGCCTAGCCCATAAACGATAGCGGTAATTCGATAAGAGACATCATGGTATGCACCATATCCAATAGGGTGCAGTTATGATGTTCGGACACACCATCACACTATGGTGTTCCAGGCAGTATTAGTTGTGAAACTATTTCCACAATGTCCACTCGTAACTCAGATATTAATCTCTATGATCATATCACAGACATTTTATCCTCTTGTCACGACGATCTTCAACTTCACTCTGAAATTACTTGAACCTTTCAATAATTCAGACTTGTGTTTCATCAAGTAAATATACTCAGCATCTACTCAAATCATCTGTGAAGTAAGAACATAACGATATCCACTGCGTGCCTCAGCACTCATTGGACTGCACACATCAAAATGTATTACTTCCAACAAGTTGCTCTCTTGTTCCATCTCACTGAAAACGGGGCCTTTCAATCATCTTGCCCATGTGGTATGATTTGCATGTCTCAAGTGATTCAAAATCAAGTGAGTCCAAATGATCCATCTGTATGGAGTTTCTTCATGCATATATACCAATAGACATGGTTCGCATGTCTCAATCTTTTCAAAAATGAGTGAGTCCAAAGATCCATCAACATGGAGCTTCTTCATGCGTTTTATACCAATATGACTCAAGTGGCAGTGCCACAAGTATGTGGTACTATCATTACTATCTTATATCTTTTGGCATGATCATGTGTATCACTACGATCGAGATTCAATAAACCATTCATTTTAGGTGCAAGGCCATTGAAGGTATTATTCAAATAGACAGAGTAACCATTATTCTCCTTAAATGAATAACCGTATTGCGATAAACATAATCCAATCATGTCTATGCTCAACGTAAACACCAAATAACAATTATTTAGGTTTAACACCAATCTCGATGGTAGAGGGAGCATGCGATGCTTGATCACATCAACCTTGGAAACACATATCATCATCTCACCTTTAGTTAGTCTCCATTTATTCCGTAGCCTTTTATTTCGAGTTACCAACACTTAGCAACCGAACCGGTATCTAATACCCTGGTGCTACTAGGAGTACTAGTAAAGTACACATCAATATAATGTATATCCAATATACTTCTGTCGACCTTACCAGCCTTCTCATCTACCAAGTATCTAGGGTAGTTCTGCTTCAGTGACCGTTCCCCTCATTACAAAAGCACTTAGTCTCGGGTTTGGTTTCTACCTTGGGTTTCTTCACTAGAGCAGCAACTGATTTGCCGTTTCATGAAGTATCCCTTCTTGCCCTTGCCCTTCTTGAAACTAGTGGTTTTACTAACCATCAACAATTGATGCTCCTACTTGATTTCTACTTTCGCGGTGTCAAACATCGCGAATAGCTCAAGGATCATCATATCTATCCCCGATATGTTATAGTTCACCACGAAGCTCTAGTAGCTTGGTGGCAGTGACTTTGGAGAACCATCACTATCTCATCTGGAAGACAACTCCCACTCGATTCAAGCGATTGTAGTACTCAGACAATCCGAGCACATGCTCAACGATTGAGCTTTTCTCCCTTAGTTTGCAGGCTTAAGAAACTTGTCGGAGGTCTCACACATCTTGACGTGGGCACGAGCCTAAAATCCCAATTTCAGCTCTTGGAACATCTCATATGTTCCGCGACGTTTCAAAATGTCTTCAGTGCCTCAATTCTAAACCGTTTAACATTACGCACTGAACTATCACGTAGTCATCAAAACATGTATGTCAGATGTTTCGCAACATCTACAGACGACGCTCGAGGTTCAGCACACCGAGCGGTGCATTAAGGACATAAGCCTTCTGTGCAGCAATGAGGACAATCCTCAGTATACGGACCCAGTCCGCATAATTGCTACTGTCAACTTTCAACTAAATTTTCTCTAGGAACATATCTTAAACAGTAGAACTAAAGCGTAAGCTATGACATAATTTGCAAAGACCTTTTGACTATGTTCATGACAATTAAGTTCATCTGATTATTTAATGAACTCCCACTTAGATAGACATCCCTCTAGTCATCTAAGTGATACATGATCCGAGTCAACTAGGCCGTGTCCGATCATCACGTGAGACAGACTAGTTATCATCGGTGAACATCTTCATGTTGATCGTATCTACTATACGACTCATGTTCGACCTTTCGGTCTCTTGTGTTCCGAGGCCATGTATATACATGCTAGGCTCGTCAAGTCAACCTAAGTGTTTCGCATGTGTAAATCTGGCTTACACCCGTTGTATGCGAACGTTAGAATCTATCACACCCGATCATCACGTGGTGCTTCGAAACAACGAACCTTCGCAACGGTGCACAGTTAGGGGGAACACATCTCTTGAAATTTTAGTGAGGGATCATCTTATTTATGCTACCGTCGTTCTAAGCAAATAAGATGTAAACATGACAAACATCACATGCAAATCATAAAGTGACATGATATGGCCAATATCATCTTGCGCCTTTGATCTCCATCTTCGAGGCGCGGCATGATCACCTTCGTCACCGGCACGACACCATGATCTCCATCATCGTGTCTTCATGAAGTTGTCTCGCCAACTATTACCTCTACTACTATGGCTAACGGTTAGCAATAAAGTAAAATAATTACATGGCGTTTTTCATTGACACGCAGGTCATACATTAAATTAAGACAACTCCTATGGCTCCTGCCGGTTGTCATACTCATCGACATGCAAGTCGTGATTCCTATTACAAGATCATGATCAATCGCATACATCACATATATATAATTCATCACATCCTTTTGGCCATATCACATCACATAGCATACCCTGCAAAAACAAGTTAGACGTCCTCTAATTGTTGTTGCATGTTCTACGTGGCTGCTATGGGTTTCTAGCAAGAACGTTTCTTACCTACGAAAAAGCCACAACAGTGATAAGACAATTGCTATTTACCCTTCATAAGGACCCTTTTCATCGAATCCGATCTGACTAAAGTGGGAGAGACTGGCACCCGCTAGCCACCTTATGCAACAAGTGCATGTCAGTCGGTGGAACCTGTCTCACGTAAGTGTACGTGTAAGGTTGGTCCGGGCCGCTTCATCCCACGATGCTGCCAAATCAAGATAAGACTAGTAACGGTAAGCATATTGAACAAACCAACGCCCACAACTACTTGTGTTCTACTCGTGCATAGAATCTACGCATAGACCTAGCTCATGATGCCACTGTTGGGGAACGTAGCAATAATTTAAAATTTTCCTACGTGTCACCAAGACCAATCTAGGAGATGCTAGCAACGAGAGAGAGGGAGTGCATCTTCATACCCTTGAAGATTGCTAAGCGGAAGAGTTACAAGGACGTGGTTGATGGAGTCGTACTCGCAGCGATTCAAATCGCGGAAGATCCGATCTAGCGCCGAACGGACGGCGCCTCCGCGTTCAACACACGTACAGCCCGGGGACATCTCCTCCTTCTTGATCCAGCAAGGGGAGAGGAGAAGTTGAGGGAGAACTCCAGCAGCACGACGGCGTGGTGGCAATGGAGCTCGTGGTTCTCCGGCAGAGCTTCGCTAAGCACTACGGAGGAGGAGGAGGAGGAGTATGAGGAGGGAGGGCTGCGCCAGGGAAGAGGTGCGGCTGCCCTCCCACCCCTCCACTATATATAGGGGCAAGGGGAGATGGGGAGGCGCCCTAGGGTTTCCCCTAGGGGCGGCGGCCAAGCAGATTGGATCTCCCTAGGGAAAATCCTAGGGAGACTTGCCCCCAAAGCCAGGCAGGTGGAGGCTTGCCTCCCAAGCCAGGTGGAGGCGCCCCACCTCCCCAAGTAACGTGGGAAAGGGTGTGGGGGGCGCACCACCCCTTAGTGGGCTGGTTTGCCCCTTCCCCTTTGGCCCATGAGGCCCTCCAACACTTGCCAGGGCTCCCGAAACACCTTTCGGTCATGCTGGCCATAGCCTGGTACCCCCAGAACACTTCCGGACTCCAATACCCTTCGTCCAATATATCGATCTTCACCGCCGGACCATTCCGGAACTCCTCATGATGTCCGGGATCTCATCCGGGACTCCGAACAGCCTTCGGTAACCACATACTATTTCCCATAACAACTCTAGCGTCACCGAACCTTAAGTGTGTAGACCCTACGGGTTCGGGAACCATGCAGACATGACCGAGACACCTCTCCGACCAATAACCAATAGCGGGATCTGGATACCCATATCGGCTCCCACATGTTCCATGATGATCTCATCGGAGGAACCACAATGTCGGGGATTCAATCAATCCCGTATACAATTCCCTTTGTCCATCGGTATGTTACTTGCCCGAGATTCGATCGTCGGTATCCCAATACCTCGTTCAATCTCGTTACCGGCAAGTCTCTTTACTCGTTCCGTAACGCATGATCCCGTGGCTAACTCCTTAGTCACATTGAGCTCATTATGATGATGCATTACCGAGTGGGCCCAGAGATACCTCTCCGTCATATGGAGTGACAAATCCCAGTCTCGATTCGTGCCAACCCAACAGATACTTTCGGAGATACATGTAGTGCACCTTTATAGCCACCCAGTTACGTTGTGACGTTTGGTACACCCAAAGCATTCCTACGGTATCTGGGAGTTGCACAATCTCATGGTCTAAGGAAATGATACTTGACAATAGAAAAGCTCTTAGCAAACGAACTACACGATCTTGTGCTATGCTTAGGATTGGGTCTTGTCCATCACATCATTCTCCTAATGATGTGATCCCGTTATCAATGACATCCAATGTCCATGGTCAGGAAACCATAACCATCTATTGATCAACGAGCTAGTCAACTAGAGGCTTACTAGGGACATGTTGTGGTCTATGTATTCACACATGTATTACGGTTTCCAGTTAATACAATTATAGCATGAACAATAGACAATTATCATGAACAAGGAAATACAATAATAACCATTTTATTATTGCCTCTAGGGCATATTTCCAACACGTTTCTCATCCATGGCGACGGACCAAGAGCCTTGCATCGCGTCCTCTCGCTTCATCGGCGCCGTCGTCCTCTTTACCAGGGCCGCTCACACGACCTTCTTGTCCATCGCAACGGGACTTATCCCCCAATGAACCCGTCTATCGTCGCAGATCTGCTTCAACGCCACCGACAGCCATCGCACCCCCGATGCCTACACGGCGCCGCAAGAGAGGTGGTACTTCATATCTCCTCAACTTTTTGATCTCGACCAGAAAATAGATCGTAACTTGGTTACTGTACTTTCTTTTTAGCTCTTAGAATTCAGTTCTTAGTTCGAAGCAAACAATGGATGCTAAATAGCATTTCTTCTGTTTGCAGCTTTAAATCTGCCATGGCACAGTCATAATAGGGTTTAATTGATCATGCTTAGGGTTTAATTGATCATGTTGGTTCCATGGTGGTTTCTTTAATATAAATCAGAAGAGAAACCCTCTTTTGCTCAAAAAAATGCTTAGGGTTTCCCCCTTTTATGATCACTATATGATCAGCATATGTACTTCGTGTCATAATAGCACTACTCCACCCATCAAGCTAAACAAGCTTAGTTGTTCAAATACGAATCTGATATTATTAAAACAAAGTCGTTTAATTGGTCAGCTAAATGTTCCTAATTTAGTTTCGAAAATGCATGTTCGCCGCTCGGGTGTGTATCTCTACAGGGTGCCCACGGTGGGCCGCGGCCCACCCTGGGATTTTGGGTCGGCCCAGGCCCCGATTCCCCTCTGTTCTGCTGCGCTTCCAATCTCTACTCGCCCCCAGCAGCCTGCCTCACCGACGACTTGTCGTCCCCGGACGGCATGACTCTAGGAGCAGACGCCGGACTAACAGGAGGTCAGGAGCCGCTCGCCCAACAGCGTCACCGCCGTGCCTACCTTCCCACTCCTTTCAGGGCTCAGGCGTGCAACAGCCACTAAGCCAACCCGATTTATCCTGAGATACGTCCTCAACACTCAGCAGCCACTCCTCATCACCCATTTTCTAATTGATTCGTTACTCATTAGGCAGGACTGTCATTAGGGTTTGTTGTGTGCTGAGTGCTACCTACACTTAATGGTTCAGATGTATTTTAGTAATCATTAGTACCTGTAAAGTTCACAGGGTTTCAAAATTCCGGCCCTAGGAACAGACACTAGTCATTTTGGATTGTTGGTCGTAGTGACATTGACCCAGATTACTACTGCAGGCCAGGTTTGTTGACAATTTTACTTGTCTTTCTTACTCATTCGATATGATATCCAATTATTCACGTCGATTAGTTGCAAACAATAAGTGCTAGACAAACTTCTTGATTCAGATTCTGGACGGTCTCTTACTGCAGTTACAATTCTGCATACTTGTCCTAGTAAGCTCACAAGTAAATGATTGATTCACTACATATATGCTTGCCTTGTCATGTTTGTTATCAATATTCTTTTAGGGTGGACCACCCTGTTTCAAAATACTAGAACCGCAGACATGAGTGAATAGTATTTCTCTATGTGATCCCTTCCATCATGTGTGGGCAACGAACACCGCATTGTATAGAAAGAAAGTGTCATTTCCACCTTTTACATAGACTATGATCTTTTACATGGAATACAATCTACCTACTTGTTTTGTGTCGCACTACCAGCACTCCACCCTTGAAGCTAAACATTATGCCACTCATAATTCCTTAGTTTATTTGTTCAAATACGAATTTGATATGATTCTAATGTTCCTACTTCAGTTTTGAAATGCGTGTTTGCCTGTTATAGAGACATAAGAGGTTTGTATTTCTGTGTGTGGTCTGGTCAGCATGGTTGGGGGGTGAACTGTGCATATGCAGGGGTTTATAGGGAGACACTCTTCGAGTTGAATCGGCAATGCATTCCATAGATAATCTGACTACTTTTTATGTTTTCATGAATCTCAGATTTTGAACAACATCATAATGATTATGAGCTTGCGCACATGAAAAGAAAAAGCAGAACAATTCCATGGGTGTCAAACTTGGAGAAATCAAGTCTGGATGCAATCCAATTCAAATGCTCTCCACCTATAGATTCATGCTCAGAATATGATCCTAACAGTGATTCTGAGCTAGAGGGAGACCTAAGTCAATGTAGCTCCCAAGTGGAGGAGTCAGAGGCAGATGCCCTATCTTATTCACCCATCAAGGTGCTTGCTCCAACTTTCCAAGGTTATATTGGTCGCACATATCTTGCAACTGATGCTTTGCATTGCTTATACTTTGTTGCACTACCATTAGCTTAGTTTACACATCGTGTATGTGAATACGCCCTGCCTATCCATTTTCAGTACATATTCCATCTGTCATCATACCATATTTATCCATTCAAATGTTGTTCTTGTGTATCAGACGTTCAAAAGGAAGAGGGCGATTGCTGATCGTGGACGACCACAACCAAAGTATTTGGAAAAGGTAGTGATAAATCAAATAGCCCATTAGGTGTAGTTGCAATATCACCTAACCCACAAAACACGGCCCCAACTCTAGCAGACTCTAGCCCTACTACACTGGTCATCTTTGATGCCCCAACTCAGCAGACCCCAACTGCAGCAAACAGTATGATGATGCCAATTGACATAGCACTAGCTCTACGATGCAAAACCCCCATTCTAGCAAAGAGTACACCAAATCCAGTTGCTAAATCCCTTTTCAAACCAGAGAGAGCCCCAATTGCAGCAAATAGGACCCCTGTTCCATTTCTTCCTAGTTTAGAAGACGAAGCTTATCTTGTTGTCAGGAACTTTGTGCGCATCTTTCCTTCATGAAAAGATTATACCGCGGACACAGAACAATTTCCATTCTTCCTCCGCAACTTACGCGTAAGTAATGTACCAACGTTATTCATGGTAATTACTACATATGTTTCCGCTGACAGAAGACACAAGATTTCATTCTTTTAAATAGGCGAGGACCAAACTGGATTGTCAAGACGAGCAAGGGTTGGTTGCGCTTCTCAAGCACTCGTTGATGAAGTATCATTCCTACCTGAGGCAAGCGCACTTCGATGGCAAGCCTCTAAACAAAATTTCTGTAGAGTCTCCGGTGCTATATTTATGAGACAGTGACTACAATAATCTTGTTACACATTGGTCTCGTCTGCAGCGTAAGGTACTGTCTATGATATCACATCACAATTTGAACTACTTTCTGCATTTGCCTTAACGTCTCACTTGTACGAAAATTGTTAGCAGAAGAACATTCATTCTCAAGAGACCACAGAATCTCGCAACTCTACTGCACACTGCATTGCTCTTGTGAGTACCTCTTACCCTGTATGACCATACTTACTTTCATAGCTGGTTGATTATGTAGCATCACTACACATGTTAACCTCGTTATCTTACATAAATTTAGAATCAACCCAATGCTTTTGAAGAGGTTTAGCTCTGCAGTCCTCTTGTAAGGACTGAACGTCGTCTATCACTGTACTTACATTAATAGCTACTCCCTCCGTCCCATAATATAAGAATGTTTTGTACAGTACACAAGTGTTCAAAACACTCTTGTATTATGGGAAGAGGGATTGGTTCATTGTGTAGCATTCTGCATCTTATCTCCCTCGCCCACCATTTACTAAAACATATCAGATCTATATTTAATCTTACCAAAAAGTTGAATACACAGATAATGGCAGTGCAGAAGTGTAGCCCATTGCTCTTGTCAGTACATTTTGTCCTATAACGCTTGTACTTCCAGGGATTGGTAGTTGATTATCTAGCATCAATGTGCATCTTATCTTCATTATCCTCTATCCCTTCCAGTATTATCATATCTATAATTACTCTCTACAAAATGTAGAGTACAGACAATGCTTATGAAGAAGATTCTGTGCTGAAATTCTTGAGTTATCCTTCCCTTGACATAGAGAAGGGCATTATAAAGACGGTTTTAACTGTTAATGTAAGTCAGTCCTTCTAAAGCCTTTATCCTTAACTGCTGTTTAATTTGCTCATACTCCCAATCGTTAAGTGTTGTTTAGTTTGCTATTTCTATCAAAATGCATGTTCGCAACAACCGTAAGTTCCAAGTTTTACTTGTAAAACCAAATTCCTTATTCATACCATGCACATTACTCAATACTCCCTATATGTATGCTTGTTTTTGTGGATCTATAATCCAGTGTGTCGTGAAGCAGCCCACGTTTGGACCTTGTCATCTCCTGTTTTATCTTACTGATATGGCTGATGATATGAACAACATGCCATGCACATTAACCAAAATAGATATAATGATTGTCTTTGCCCTTCATCTATGCTTGTTATGTTGACATGGTAATCCAGTAGTGTGGTGAAGCTCCCTGCACTATGAATAGTGCCAAATTATGCTATTGATATTTTGAACTTACTCTTTATTTTCTAATTTGAAATTGGATGGAATTGACAACACAATTATCAGCTTTGTTTATACACGTGCCAAACCTGTCATCTCTCTGCTAGTTTCAGGGTGATATGCCTGATGGCATGCATAAGTCTGCTGAAGGCCGTGAGACAAACCCAACATATATTGTATCAAAGAAGGAAAAACATCTTGAAGATAGCGAGACAACCCCAAAGTCTTGTCTTGATGTAGTGTTCAAGTTACTTGAGACTAGCAGTCAGACAAGCTCACAGAATGCGCTGTCTGAATCAGTTCGACTTCTTCAGTGCCAAGTTCTAGCAGAAAGGCATTCTGCAACTCAACTTCAACTTGAAGTCCTATCTCTAAGAAAGATTGCGGAGAACACCAATGAGAACCTCATTGCTAAACAGCTACACCTGGAAGCTATGACCGACATGCTAGGCCGGTCTCATAGCCTTGCCCAACAACTTCCGCAGCAGTCCCCGCGCAAGGCTAACCTTTCTTGAACTATCTTGAAAGTGGTCTCGGTTCAGTATTATTTTGTTACGCTGCAATGGTGCCCGGTTTTTGTAATCTGCTTCTTCGTTGCACTTTATGATCAATGTGGCGAACTTCGATGCCCAATGGATGTAATATACCATAAATCCTTTATTGTATAGTGTAGGTTTATTCTAAGTTACTATGCCGTAACTTCTTTATTGTATAGAGTAGGTTTGTTCTTAATTCCTACTAGTTACTGCCATCATTCGCTATCTGAAAAAAATCTGATGTAGTCGTCCGGGCCGAAACATTCGCCTCTAATGGGCCTGGTTTTTAGCGGGCCACAATTGAGCCGGCCTGCAACTTTCTTGGGCCCGAATGGCCATTGGGGCCTTCACACTTTGCGCCAGGCCCACAACTTACTCCGGGCTATATTCGGCCCAAATTTTAGTTGGGCCTTTAGTGGACCTAGAGCTTAGTTGGGCCCATGTAGCTTTGGGCTATTAATAGGCTAGATATTCTGCTCGCCTGTTAGGGCCCAGAAGAAACCATGGGCCTTTGGCAGGCTGAAATGCATGTTGGGCCTCAATTTTCACTAGTCGTCGACGGGCCTTCAGCAGGGTGAAATGTAGACCGGGCCTTTTTTGGCCCAGTTATATGACGGGCCGTTACCAGGCCAAAACATATCTCGGGCCTTAGTTGGCCCACTGATATCATGGGCCTTTAAGAGGCCAAAAGCTTAGTACAGGCATCAACGAGCCAAATTATACGATGGGCCTTTAAAAGAACCAAAGTCACGTTGGGCTGAACTGTTGCCACCTTTATCACGGGCCGTTAGTGGGTCGGATGTCGCGTCGGACCATATATGGCCCATGGGCAGCATGGGCCATTCCCAGGCCGAAAGACACACCGGGCTGAAATGGGCCCATGTCTACATCGGGTCTCTAACAGGACGAAAGTCACTGGGCCATAATTGGGCCCAAATATTTGGCGAACAATTAACGGGCCAGATCTGGCTTCGGGCCATAAATGGGCCATGTTTAAACAGATCGTTATTGGGCTAGCCCACTAGTACCTGAGTAAGTACTACGGGCCTTTGACTAGGCTGACCTTTTTAATCTATATGGGCCTCTGTTGGGCCCTGCCACGTGTCGACGTATCATAGGCATGTCTCCTCCATTGGATGGATGACATCTGGCCCGCCGAGGAGCAGACACGTGTTTCCTCCAGCCTATGATGATTTTACGTGTGGAAAATCCCAATTGGTCCGGGCTATTAACGGGTTATCGGATCCAATCCGGAACCCGGTAGCTTAACGGTGACCCGTTACGGTGGATGCCACGTGTCAGTGACCCTTGACGAAAGCACTTATATAACGCGTGATTTATCGTCATGGAAGTGGACACTTCCGTGATGATAATTTTCGTAATGTCATGGAACACTTCTATGACAGCACGGGTATGACTATCTTGATTTTGTCATAAAATCGTCATGGATGTACATGCATGACAAAAAACGTGACCTACTGTGACAAACACATATCATCACGGAAGTGTATTTTTCTGTAGTGGTGGTGGCGGTGGTGGTGGCGGAATCTCAGCAGAGCTTCGCTAAGCACTACGGAGAGGAAGAGGGATGCGAGGGAGAGGAGAAGCAGCGCTGTGGCGTGGAAATGTGTTCTTTGAGGTGTGGCTTCCCTCTCTCTACCTGTCTATATATAGGTAAAGGGAGGAGGGGGTGGCGCCCCTAGGATTACCCCTATAGGGCGGCGGCCATGGCAGATGGGATGTCCCCCGGGGTGACTTGCCCGCCGAACCGGGAGGTGGGAAACCCTAGGGGCGCCCCCAACCCTCCTGGTTACGTGAGATGGGGTGAGGGGGGCGCTCAGCCCCTTAGTGGGCTGGTTTGCCCCTCCCCTTGGCCCATGGGGCCCCCAACACTTGCCGGGGCCCCTCGAAACCCCTTCCGGTAACGCTGGTCATCACCTGGTACCCCTGGAACAATTCCGGACTCCAATACCCTTCGTCCAATATATCAATCTTCACCTCCGGACCATTCCAGAGTTCCTCGTCACATCTAGGATCTCATCCGGGACTCCGAACAACCTTCGTAGCCACCATAATGACTCAACTATACTTATATCGTCACCAAACATTAAGTGTAGACCCTGCGGGTTCGAGAACTATGCAGACATGACCGAGACACCTCTACGGTCAATAACCAAGAGTGAGACCTGGATGCCCATATTGGTTCCTACATATTCTACGAAGATCTTATCGGTCGTACCTCAGTGTCAAGGATTCAAACAATCACATATGTAGTTCCCTTTGTCTGTCGGTATGTTACTTGCCCGAGATTCGATCGTCGGTATCTCCATACCTAGTTCAATCTCGTTACGGGCAAGTCTCTTTACTCATTCCGTAATACAAGATCCCGTGTCTAACCCATTAGTCACATTGTTTGCAATCTTACTATGATGTTGTAGTACCGAGTGCGCCCTGAGATACCTCTCCGTCATACGGAGTGACAAATACCAGTCTTGATCCATGCCAACTCAACAGACACCCTCGGAGATACCTGTAGAGAACCTTTATAGTCACCCAGTTATGTTGCAATGTTTGGTACACACAAGGTACTCCTCCGGTGTCAGTGAGTTGCATGATCTCATGGTCATAGGAACATATACTTGACAGGCAGAAAACGATAGCAATAAACTTGACACGATCACATGCTACGTTTATAGTTTGGGTCTTGTCCATCACATCATTCTCCTAATGATGTGATCCCGTTATCAAATGACAACTCATGTCTATGGCTAGGAAACCATAGCCATCCTTGATCAACGAGCTAGTCTAGTAGAGGCTCACTAGGGACGCGTTGTTGTCTATGTATCCACACATGTATCTGAGTTTACGATCAATACAATTCTAGCATGGATAACAAACGATTATCATGAACAGGGAAATATGATAATAACTAATTTATTATAGCATCTAGGGCATATTTCCAACAGATTAGGTCGTAGAGTAGAAGCCAAAAGAAGATTTTATGTCTGAGCATCGTTGCGGATTTCTAGAGGACACTGAAAATATCAGGAGTATTTGCAGGACCAAGCATGCTTTTGTACATTCTCATAGAAGAATAGTTGCCAGATTTCTAGGTATGACACCATCTGTCTGCATGAGTTAGCACATGTGTTGGTCAAAGTGCAATGAAGCATCATATATTGCTGGTGTGCAACAACACATAGAGGCATACGAAACATTTTCTCCACATTCTCCAGTTCCAGTGCATGTTTGAGGGTGATTTCCTTGTTGCAAGTGAAGGATAAAATCTCCAGATAGATGTCTTCCAGTCTATGTTGTCCCAGGGATCTGACCGGAGGAAGGTAGTATCACCCATACCAGCTATACAAATAGCAAATCTTTTATACAGACATAGCAGCTTCAAAATGTCCCTCCACAAGAAGGACCCCATAGGTCTATGTCCTAGGGTTTTGTGAGTTTAGTAGGCTTCCCAGATGACCTGAACCCAAGGAATCTTTTTTTGTTCAGAAATTTGAGCAGAAATTTCATCAGCAAGCTTGATTGTGAGTAACCATGTCCAGAACACCTAAGCCCCCATGGGTTTTGGGTTTACATGCTTTGTCCCAAGAAATCAAAGCGGCACCTTTCTCCTCGGTACCATACTTCCTCCAAAAATAATGCTCAAGTACTTACTGATTTGTTGTATCAAAGTCAATGTCAAGGTGAGAGTACTCATGAAAAATATAGGGGCGTGCTTGCAAAGACAGACTTAATCAGCACTAATTTGTCACCATAGGATAGGAGAGTGGAGCATCCTTGGAGTCTAACTTAAATTCTTTTGAGCAGGGGAAAGAAGTCTTGCACTCAGGGTTTAGTCAGGCTTAAGGGGAGATCCAGACAGGGGAGGGGCATGGTGCCAATCTGACAACCCAGCAAGGTAGACAATTCTCTTATTATGTGGTCAGGTGTGTTGATAGCAACCATGATAGATTTAGAGTAGTCGACCTTAAGACTAGTGTAGGCAGCAAAATGAAGGACCAGATTCTTGATGTGCAATAATTGGGTATTAATAGCAGGAATCACTGGCATTGTGTCATCTGCACATTGGATCACTCGAAAGTCGAAAATGAATGGAATACTCGGAGTTGTCATATTCCTATTAATGGTTGTGGGATGGTTGCATGAATCACATGGGGCTCAGTGAGAGAATTATGCATAGCCTCATTTAACATGGTTTGGGGGAGGTCTGCTGCCATTGCAAAGATAAGTGGAGAGAGAGGGTCTCCTTGCCTCACTCCTCTCTTACATAAAAATTACTTGCCAGGTGCTGGTGGGAAACGTAGTAGAAAACAAAAAATTCGGCCTAAGATCACCCAGGAACAATATGAAGATGCAAAACAGGTTGTGATCAATGATCGTTACCGACTACGGGAGTGCAGCAGAAGTAGACGAGTTGGTGTAGATAATACTTGGAGTCCCTCGAACGTCAATGACGATCCCGCGAACTGCCCTTGAACAATCCCTCGAACGGAAGACCAAAAGCACGACCTCTCTACTTGGTTGCAAGCGTACGGTCTTCACGATCCGGCAGCGCTTCGCCGTCCAAAGGTAATCATCGCCAGAGAATTAGAGAGAGGAGATTAGAACTACACGGGGCTTCTAATTATTAGGATTAGAGGTGGCTAGCTCTAGCTCTAATTAGTCAACTAGGACCAACAAGAACTAGAACTAGATCAAGTAGAGGAGGCTCCAAAACTTGTGTTTCCATAGGGTGGTAATCCTCTAGTATATATAGGTTAGAGGGGAGAGAGAGGGGAGAGAGAGGGCAGCCACCAAGGGGGGAAAGTCCCCCTTGGGGCGCCGGCCTAGGGAGGGGGAGTAGGACTCCCTCCCCTAGTCCAATTTGCCCCCACCCCCCGCAAGGAAAGGGGGGCTTCCTACTTTGCCTTCCACCTCTTGGCCTTTTAAAGCACATTGATATTTTCAGAGCATTTTATATATAATTTAGCATCCCTGAAAACATTCTTCACCTATATATAATTAATCAGTAATACCTGGTATTACCCGATATTCACCGAAACCCTTCTGGTGACCCCGTAACACTACTGAAACCTCTCGGAACTATTCCGAATATTAATGAAACAATTCCACAAATATATTCTCATCACTCCCATCTCACTAACACTCATTAGATCATGATTACCTTAAGCTTGTCACCCCGTAGGTTCGGTAAACCATAGACATGAACAAAATCCCTTTGTTTAATGACCGATAGTGGAACCATGCGTGGACATCCATATCGGTCCCTATGATTACACGAATGATATTTGAGTGAACCTTTGGTTATCATGTGATGTTATCTTTGCTTCGCAATACTTTACAAAACCCGGTGAGCATTGGTATCCTCCAGAGTCATCACCATGCTCACTATACCGTCGCTCCCGTTACCGGTTTTGTTCTTCTTTCTTGTTGACGTGTTCCGGCATCCCCGTGACATAGTCACCTGTGTCTGGCCAGACGATGATGGATGTTGTCCCACCGAGAGGGCTCGAAGAATATCTCTCCATCGTCGGATGAGAAAATCCCACTCTCGAGCTATCCGGTCACTTGTCAAACTTTCCGGTGAGTCTGAAAGTTGTTGTTATGATCACCTTGTTACAGATGACGTTTGAGCAACCCCAAAGCCCATCGTCTGGTGGGAAGTTATCGAGACACTCTCATTGTCTGAGGAACTAAAACACATGCTAATACTCCATGTTATAACAGATGATTTCAGACGATATAATCACATAGTATAACAGACAAGTATTGGGTCGATTCAATATGATCGTTCTTCTAACGGCATTCCCTCTTTTTATTTTAGGACTATTGTTTCACTTAACAATATCCTAAGATCTGGAAAACGCGATCACCAACAACACTTGAGTCAATCTTAGAGGCCGGACTGGGAACCTATTTTATTTTGTTTATCATTCCACATGTGCATACGAGTTTTCCATTGAATCGCATATTCCGGGATCATAGCAGTTATAGCATGGAATATAAACTCTTAACTATGAATATGGAAATATAATAATACAATATTATTGCCTCTAGGGCATATTTCCAATAGGTACCCCATCGAGAAGGACAGAAGAGAACCCAGTGCTATAAATCATTTTAATCCATGAAATCCATTTAGTTCCAAATCCTTTGGCCCGTGGGAGCTCAATAGTGGTGTCATGGTTGATCATATCAAAGGCTTTTCAAAGTCTAACTTTAGAAGAATGGTTTTCTTTTGGGACTGATTACGATTATGAATGTATTCATAGGACCATGACAAACAATCTTACAAGCATCACTTGTTGAGGAAACCATACTGAGTAATATGCACCACGCTAAGAATCACCTTCTTTAATCTATTGGCCAAAAGTTTGGTGATGATCTTCAGAGTGCAATTAAGCAGAGAGATAGGTCTATATTCACTAGATGTAGCAGAAGAATTGTGCTTTGGAATCAATGTGATACATGAGTAGTTAATGCTTTGCATGTTAACAGCGCCAACATGGAAATCTCTAATTGGATTATAGAAATTAGGTGTTATAATCTCCCAACATGCTTTGAGGAAAGAAGCATTAAACTCATTTGGACCAGGTGATTTGTCACTGGGCATTTTCATAACCAACTCATCGGTCTCCTCCTTAGTAAATTGCCTCTCTAACTCTACCGATAGATGATTAGGCTCAGTAAGAGTATGAAATAGCAAAGGATTATCAGCGGGTTGGTCCACTTCTAGTCTTTATTTGAAAGCCTTGTATAGAATTGTAGCTCTGCATTGATGGTCATGATGCTCCATCCCATTATCATCTTTGAGGACAACAATACTATTGTTCTTGTGTTTAATGGTTGCTTTTGCTTGAAAATATTTTATGCTTGCTTCTCCAACTTTGTAGGATCTAATGGTAGCCCGTTGCTTCCAGTATATCTTTTGAAAGGACATTATCTCTTCTAAATGCTTCTTACGTGTAAGTCTTCCATTAGCTTCATCAATAGTGAGCTTTCTATATTCTTCCAAGGTGTTATATTGAAGAATGATACTATTAGTGTCTCTTATGGTGCCCTCGAGATCAGAGATGTTCCTTGACCAGTTATTTAAGCTCTTCCTCAATGTCTTAAATTTAGTAGTAATTATTTTGGCACTATCCTGCTCTTGGACTTGTTGTTCCCATATATCCTTCAGAACCTGTTTGAAATGACTGTTATCCAACCAGTAAATTTCAAATCTAAAAACTATGGACTTATGGATGGAGGTGGCAATTTTTAGAACACAAGGAACATGATCAGATATTTTTTAGCCAGTGGAATGGTGGTGATGAGGGGTTATGGTAGGGTCCATGAATCAGATGAAAAAAATAGTCAAGCTTCTCAAGAAGGGGAGCTTATTGCATGTTACTCCAGGTGTAATTCCTGCCCTTGACTGGAATTTGAACAAGAGCTAATTTATTGATGGCTTCATTAAAGAGAAACATATCTTGATAATTGCCTTCCTCTATGTTTTTGTCTTGTGGATATTTGATATAGTTAAAATCCCCAAGTACCAGACAGTTGACATCATCCTTAATGTTAACATCTTGAAACAAGTTATTAAACTTAGTTCTAGAATCATTTTGACAAGGCCCCTAGATGTTGGTCAGTTTCCATTGTTCTAAGGATTGCTTGGAGGAGAAATTAATTGCGATGGAGAAACCATTTTTGTCAATAGTGGTATCAGAAAAGGACGATCATTCTGTTGGGGAATGCAGTAATTTCAAAAAAAATCTTACGATCGCGCAAGATCTATCTAGGTGATGCATAGCAACGAGCGGGAGAGTGTGTCCATGTACCCTCGTAGACCGAAAGCGGAAGCTTTATATCAACGCGGTTGATGTAGTCGTACGTCTTCACGATCTGACCGACGATCCTAGCACCGAACCTACGGCACCTCCGTGTTCAGCACACGTTCAGCTCGATGACGTCCCTCGTACTCTTGATCCAATTGAGGCCGAGGGAGAGTTCCGTCAGCACGAAGGCGTGGCGACGGTGATGATGAAGTTACCGGCGCAGGGCTTCGCCTAAGCACTACGATGATATGACCGAGGTGTGTAACTGTGGAGGGGGGCACTGCACATGGCTAAGACAAATATTGAGTGCCTTTGGGGTGCCCCCTGGCCACGTATATAAAGGAGGGGAGGGAAGAGGTGGCCGGCCCAAGGGGGGCGCGCCAGGTGTGGGGAATCCTACTAGGACTCCCCAGTCCATGTAGGATTCCCCTCCTCTTTCCTATTCGGAGTAGGAGAGAAGGAAAGAGAGGGAGAGGGAGAAGGAAAGGGGGGGCCGCGCCCCCACCCCTTGTCCAATTTGGTTTGGGTAGGGGTGAGGCGCGCGCCACCTCTTGGCCCTTCTCCCCTCTCTCCACTAAAGCCCAATAAGGCCCATTACTTCTCCCGGCGAATTCCCGTACCTCTCCGGTACTCCGAAAAATACCCGAATCACTCGGAACCTTTCCGATGTCCGAATATAGCCTTCCAATATATCGATCTTTACGTCTGGACCATTTTGAGACTCCTTGTCATGTCTGTGATCTCATCCGGGACTCCGAACAACCTTCGGTACATCAAATCACATAACTCATAATACAAATCGTCACCGAAAGTTAAGCGTGCGGACCCTACGGGTTCGAGAACTATGTAGACATGACCGAGACACATCTCCGGTCAATAACCAATAGCGGAACCTGGATGCTCATATTGGCTCCTACATATTATACGAAGATCTTTATCGGTCAAACCGCATAACAACATACGTTGTTCCCTTTGTCATCGGTATGTTACTTGCCCGAGATTCGATCGTCAGTATCCTCATACCTAGTTCAATCTCGTTACCGGCAAGTCTCTTTACTTGTTCCGTAATGCATCATCCCACAACTAACTCATTAGTCACAATGCTTACAAGGCTTATAGTGATGTGCATTACTGAAAGGGCCCAGAGATACCTCTCTGATACACGGAGTGACAAATCCTAATCTCGACATATGCCAACTCAACAAACACCTTCGGAGACACCTGTAGAGCATCTTTATAATCACCCAGTTACGTTGTGACGTTTGATAGCACACAAAGCGTTCCTCCGGTATTCGGGAGTTGCATAATCTCATAGTTAGAGGAACATGTATAAGTCATGAAGAAAGCAGTAGCAATGAAACTGAAACGATCGTAATGCCAAGCTAACGAATGGGTCTTGTCCATCACATCATTCTCTAATGATGTGATCCCGTTCATCAAATGACAACACATGTCTATGGCTGGGAAACTTAACCATCTTTGATTAATGAGCTAGTCAAGTAGAGGCATACTAGGGACACTCTGTTTGTCTATGTATTCACACATGTACTAAGTTTCCGGTTAATACAATTCTAGCATGAATAATAAACATTTATCATGAAATAAGGAAATAAATAATAACTTTATTATTGCCTCTAGGTCATATTTCCTTCACATTCCATTCCACAAGGAGACCTCCTGAGGCTCCCACAGAGGGGAGAGAGTCAAATTTAGATAATTGCCTTGCATAGAATTTTTGTATGCACTGACTATCAAAATGTTCTCTTTTAGTTTCTTGCAAACGCAAAATAGCATAGGCAGAACCCTCTATTTTACTTCTGACTACAGTCCATTTTTTCTTATCATTGATAGCTGTAATGTTCATTTTAATATATTCCATGGTTTACCATAAGTACTGAAGAAGACTTGAAACAGAACAAATACTTGGCAGATCAGAAACATATAGAAACACCGGGACCAATCTGTAACAGGTGCATGAACAGGGTACAACCAAATCCACTCAATTAGACATATAGAGGTGTGCAACATTAGTACATTCAATCTCATCCAAAGCACAAAGTACTACAAATGCAACTCCTAATTCTGGCTCTTGCTCTTAGATCTAGTCTTCTGTCCCTCAGCAGTTGCAGGGGTCGGGTTGCTTTTGAGATTCTTGTTGCCTCCCTTCATCCTGTCCTCATCGTATCCCTGAATATTGACCTTGCAAAAAGTGGACCTTAGATTTTTCATCACTTTTGTTGGGATAGGAGGAGGTAATGCATGACAAGCTAGGAAATTTTTATCCACATAGATAGTCTTTCTATAGCCCTTATTAAGTGCCTGAATTCTGCAACTTCTTCGTACCTCTTTGTTTCCACCAAGGGGATTCTGTCCTTCCTCTTTTTGTTCTTGTGGATGGAAAATGTAGAGGAGGCCACATGCTCTGAAGTAGATAGACATGTTGGAGTGGTGGCAATATCCTGGTTCACTTTAGGTGAGAGAGTAGGCTGCATAGGACATGATGGAACTATAGATGGTAGGCATCTGTCAGGTATGGCAAATGACTTAAAGATCTTGGATTGAGAACCTTGATTGATGTAGTCCCACACTTGTAATTTAAAAAACTTACTTCCCCACTCAGATTTCTCACGAGATAAAAGTGCCACAGAGAGAAAATTAACCCATTCAATGGGGACATTAATTACCTTTTTGCTATCCTGGGAGGGGCAAAAATTTCCTTCCTTGTGTCAGCACCCTCCTGTCCCAGCAATTCAACATCATATTTTGGATATGTAAGTGGGGCCAGCCTCTCCTTATCCATGATCACAAGGTCAACAACATCTGAGGGAAGATGAACAAAACCCACAAGCATATTCTAATTGAAATCATTATACATAGGAGTAGGAAAACCTGAGGGGCCTCAAGATCAAAGTCGATGGTCTCACCTTCAGTGGTGGGTGCAGTGTCAGATATGAGCTTATCAGAAATAATTGCACCCTTGTCTGTTGAGAGGTTCTGTGCATGGCAGGTTTCAGGAATATTAAGGAAAGATCGATCATTCAAATTCAACTCATTCAACAATGGAGGTTCAACATGAGTATGCTCCATGCTTAATGCAGTAGGTGTTCTCTGAACATTGACAAAAATTGCGTCGTAAACCAGAAAATCATGTTCCATAGGGTCAAAATGATCTTGTCCTAGCTGGTGAACATTTAGAACCGCCTCCACATGAAGATCATTGCATTATGGCCCGCGAGATGACCCAAGCCCTGAACTGGCCTGATAACCCACAAGTATAGGGGATCGCAACAGTTTTCGAGGGTAGAGTATTCAACCCAAATTTATTGATTCGACACAAGGGGAGCCAAAGAATATTCTCAAGTATTAGCAGTTGAGTTGTCAATTCAACAAAACCAGATAACTTAGTATCTGCAGCAAAGTATTTAGTAGCAAAGCAGTATGGAAGTAACGGTAACGGTAGAAAAAGTAATATTTTTGGGTTTTGTAGTGATTGTAACAGTAGCAATGGAAAAGTAAATAAGCGGAGAACAATATGTGAAAAGCTCGTAGGCATTGCATCGGTGATGGATAATTATGCCGGATATGGTTCATCATGTAACAGTCATAACATAGGTTGACACAAAACTAGCTCCAATTCATCAATGTAATGTAGGCATGTATTCCGAATATAGTCATACGTGCTTATGGAAAAGAACTTGCATGACATCTTTTGTCCGACTCTCCAGTGGCAGCGGGGTCCTAATGGAAACTAAAGGATATTAAGGCCTCCTTTTAATAGAGTACCAGACCAAAGCATTAACACATAGTGAATACATGAACTCCTCAAACTATGTTCATCACCGGGAGTGGTCCCGATTATTGTCACTTCAGGGTTGCCGGATCATAACACATAGTAGGTGACTATAGACTTGCAAGATAGGATCAAGAACTCACATATATTCATGAAAACATAATAGGTTCAGATCTGAAATCATGGCACTCGGGCCCTAGTGACAAGCATTAAGCATAGCACAAAGTCATGGCAACATCAATCTCAGAACATAGTGGATACTAGGGATCAAACCCTAACAAAACTAACTCGATTACATGATAAATCTCATCCAACCCATCACCGTCCAGCAAGCCTACGATGGAATTACTCACGCACGGCGGTGAGCATCATGAAATTGGTGATGGAGGATGGTTGAGGATGACGATGGCGACGGATTCCCCTCTCCGGCGCACCGAACGGACTCCAGATCAGCCCTCCCGAGAGAGTTTAGGGCTTGGTGGCGGCTCCGTATCGTAAAACGCGATGAATCTTTCTTTCTGATTTTTTTCTCCCTGAACATGAATATATGGAGTTGGAGTTGAGGTCGGTGGAGCTCCAGGGGGCCCACGAGGCAGGGGGCGCGCCCAGGTGGGCAGGCGCGCCCCCACCCTCGTGGAAAGGGTGTGGGCCCCCTGGCCTTGATTCTTTCGCCAGTATCTTTTATTATTTCCAAAAATAATCTCCGTGAAGTTTCAGGTCATTCCGAGAGCTTTTGTTTCTGCACATAAATAGCACCATAGCAATTCTGCTGAAAACAACGTCAGTCCGGGTTAGTTCCATTCAAATCATGCAAGTTAGAGTCCAAAACAAGGGAAAAAAAGTGTTTGGAAAAGTAGATACGACGAAGACGTATCAACTCCCCCAAGCTTAAACCTTTGCTTGTCCTCAAGAAATTCAGTTAACAAACTGAAATTGATAAAGAAAAACTTTTACAAACTCTGTTTGCTCTTGTTGTTGCAAATATGTAAAGCCAGCATTCAAGTTTTTAGCAAAGATTATGAACTAACCACATTCACAATAACACTTAGGTCTCATGTTTACTCATGTCAATGGCATAATCAACTAGCAAGCGATAATAATAAATCTCGGATGACAACACTTTCTCAAAACAATCATGATATGATATAACAAGATGGTATCTTGCTAGCCCTTTCTGAGACCGCAAAACATAAATGCAGCGCACCTTTAAAGATCAAGGACTGACTAAACATTGTAATTCATGGTAAAAGAGATCCAGTCATAGTCATACTCAATATAAATTAATAGTAATGGATGCAAATGACAGCGGTGCTCTCCAGCTGGTGCTTTTTAATAAGAGGGTGATGACTCAACATAAAAGTAAATAGATAGGCCCTTCACAGAGGGAAGCAGGGATTTGTAGAGGTGTCGGAGCTCGATTTTGAAATAGAGATAAATAATATTTTGAGCGGCATACTTTCATTGTCAACATAACAACCAAGAGATGGCGATATCTTCCATGCTACACACATTATAGGCGGTTCCCAAACAGAATGGTAAAGTTTATACTCCCCCTCCACCAATAAGCATCAATCCATGGCTTGCTCGAAACAACGAGTGCCTCCAACTAACAACAGTCTCGGGGGAGTTTTGTTTGCAATTATTTTGATTTGATTTGCATAAAGCATGGGACTGGGCATCCCGGTGACCAGCCATTTCCTCGTGAGTGAGGAGCGGAGTCCACTCCTCTTGAGAATAACCCGCCTAGCATGGAAGATACGGACCGCCCTAGTTGATACATGAGCTATTCGAGCATACAAAACAGAATTTCATTTGAAGGTTTAGAGTTTGGCACATACAAATTTACTTGGAACGGTAGGTAGATAGCACATATATAGGAAGGTATAGTGGACTCATATGGCATAACTTTGGGTTTTAAGGGATTGGATGCACAAGCAGTATTCCCGCTTAGTACAAGTGAAGGCTAGCAAAAGACTGGGAAGCGACCAACTAGAGAGCGACAACAGTCATGAACATGCATTAAAATTAATAAACATTGAGTGCAAGCATGAGTAGGATACAATCCACCATGAACATAAATATCGTGAAGGCTATGTTGATTTGTTTCAACTACATGTGTGAACATGTGCCAAGTCAAGTCACTTAAATCATTCGAATGAGGATACCACCCTATCATACCACATCACAACCATTTTAATAGCATGTTGGCACGCAAGGTAAACCATTATAAGCTCCCAGCTAATCAAGCATGGCACGAGCAACTATAATCTCTAATTGTCATTGCAAACATGTTTATTCATAATAGGCTGAATCAGGAACGATGAACTAATCATATTTACAAAAACAAGAGAGGTCGAGTTCATACCAGCTTCTCTTATCTCAGTCGGTCCATCATATATCGTCATAATTGCCTTTCACTTGCACGACCGAATGATGTGAATAACAATAATAGTGCACCTGCATTGGACTAAGCTGGAATCTGCGAGCATTCAATAAACAGGAGAAGACAAGGCAATATGGGCTCTTGGTTAAATCCACAATAATGCATATAAGAGCCACTTCAACAATTTAATCATGGTGTTCTCCTATCGACCCCCAAAGAAAAGAAAATAAATAAAACTATTTACATGGGAAAGCTCCCAACAAGCAAAAGAAGAACAGGAAATCTTTTTGGTTTTTTTAATTATTACTACCACCGCAAGAAAGTAAACTAACTAAGCGCTACAACTAATTTTTTTGGTTTTCTTAAGATTTATCAAACACACAAGAAGAAAGCATAAAAAGGAAAATAAACTAGCATGGATAGTACAATGAAAGAGTATGAACACCGACAACTAGCAATGAGTGTGTGAACATAAATGTAATGTCGGTGAGAAATACGTACCCGCCCAAGCTTAGGCGTTTTGCCTAAGTTGGTCTACTTCCACGGATGGCCTGGCGGATATCCAAAGTTGTAGTTGGGGTCGTACTGAGAAGAAGAAGCCTCTGATTGCCACTGGTTGGCAATCGTCTCTGGATCCCACTGGTAATTAGACTGTCATGGAGGATCAAATTGTGGTTCCGGCTCTGGCTCTGTGGCTGATGTAGGGTTCCGGTACGCTTGGATGGGCGCTAGCGGAACGAGATACTGGCCTGCAGATAAATCAAACAAGGAAGGAGCAGGCTAGGTAATAATCTCGGGGTGATTTTTATCAAATAACAATTTGTATTTAAGCGCCCTTTCCCTACTCTTAACAATAAAATCATGTGCTACCATACTCTTATAATCTAAATAAACAGTAGGCAGCAATTTTTCTTCTTTCTCATAGTGCCTAATAAGTATGTTATAGTATGCTGCGAGGCGTGAGGCAAAGATGCCTCCCAAGATGGGGCCCTTAGTACGGTTAAGATTTAACCGCTTTGCAACAATGGCGCCCATACTAAATGTATCATCACGAAACAAGGCATGGCACAAAATAATAATATCAGGGACACTCAGGTTTCCACAGTTTTCGCGACCAATTAAGCATCTACTAGCAAATATAACAAAGTAACATAGAACAGGAAAATGTATGCTAGTGATTCGTGCGTCGGAAACCTTCCTCGTTTCCCCTACAGCAATTGTATCAATAAACCCCTCCACATCGTTGCTATGTGATTCCTCTATGAAACCCGGAAAAGGTAACTTGCAAACCTCACAGAAGTCATGAAGGGTCATCTCCTTATACTCATCATATAAATAAAAATCCACCGTAGGTGGTGACCTCCTAGAATGGAAATGAAAATTTTGCACAAAGGTACTGATGAGTAAGAGATACTCTTCGCGTTGGTCGCGGAGGAAGTTGGTGAGGCCTGCATTCTCAGCCAACTCATAAAAATCATCATAAATCCCGGCTACTCTCAAGAAATCATCACAAGGCCATTCACATGGCCGAACTTCCGCGGTGCGAGGCAGATTATATTTGGGCCTCTCTGCTTCTTCACTTTGCTTTTCCTTCAAGCTTCGGCTCGATGAGCCCCTCAAAAATCTCTTCATCATTTTCTGAAATTTTCTGAAATTTTTAGTAACTTCAAATAAAAGTGAACCAAACTCAACAAAATTGATAGCGACTACTCCCACAAGTGCCTAGAGACTATATCATGCATTAGAACTACTTGGAACCATATAAATTTGACATGCAAGCTCAAGATCATGGTCACCTAGGCAGCACAAATTTGCAATGAATAAAGCACTAGAACAAAAATTAATTGGACCATTGGAGGAGCCACATACCAAGGAACAATCCCCCAAAGCAGTTTTGTGAGAGGTGCTTTGAGCAAGGACATCGAAAATCGTAGTAAAATGAGCTAGAATGCTTGAGCTGGTTGGTGATTTTTTTGGGAGGAAGAAGGAGTGTGTGGGTGCAGGAATAAGTGGAGGGGAGCCACCATGGGCCCACGAGGCAGGGGGTGCGCCCAAGGGGGTGGGCGCGCCCTGGACCCTAGTGGTCAGGTGCTTGCTCCCCCTGATGTGTTCTCAGTGCCAGATATTCTCAAATATTACAGAAAAAATCATATTTCAATTTCGGGGCATTTGGAGAACTTTTATTTTCGGGGTATTTTTTATTGCACGGATAATTCAGAAAACTGACAGAAAATACTATTTTTGCTTTATTTAACCTAAATAACAGAAAGTAAAAGGAGGGTACAGAAGGTTGTGCCTTCTAACTTCATCCATCTCATGCTCATCCAAAGAAATCCACTAACAAGGTTGATCAGGTCTTGTTAACAAACTCATTCCGAATAACATGGAACCGGAGAAATTTCGAATAACACTATGTTACCTCAACGGGGATATGCACATCCCCAATAATAAGAATATCATATTTCTTCTTGAACGTAGGTAGAGGAAATTCAAAACCTCCAAAAATAATCGATGGAATTTTTCCAATAGAGTTGATACTGTGGACTTGAGATTGTTTCCTCGGGAAGTGTACCGTATGCTCATTACCATTAACATGAAAAGTGACATTGCCTTTTTTGCAATCAATAACAGCCCCTGCAGTATTCAAAAATGGTCTTCCAAGAATAATAGACATACTATCGTCCTCGGGAATATCAAGAATAACAAAGTCCGTTAAAATAGTAACTTTTGCAACCACAGGAGGCACATCCTCAGAAATACTGACACGTATAGCAGTTAATTTATCGGCCATTTGCAAAGATATTTCAGTAGGTGTCAACTTATTCAAATCAAGTCTACGATATAAGGCAGTTTTCACATAGTTTCTTTTAATGGAGCATGGTATAGTGGGTACTCCTGGATCTCCAAGTTTCATAGGTATTCCACCCTTAAAAGTATAATTAGCAAGCATGGTGGAAATTTCAGCTTCCGGTATATTTCTTTTATTAGTATAATTTCTTTCATATACTTAGCATAAGGATTCATTTTGAGCATATCAGTCAAACGCATACGCAAGAAGATAGGTCTAATCATTTCAGCAAAGCGCTCAAATTCCTCATCATCCTTTTTCTTGGATGGTTTGGGAGGGAAAGGCATGGCTTTCTGAATCCATGGCTCTCTTTCCTTACCGTGTTTCCTAGCAACAAAGTCTCTCTTATCATAACGCTGATTCTTTGATTGTGGGTTATCAAGATCAACAACATGTTCAATTTCTACATCATTGTTATTACTAGGTTGAGCATCGACATGAACATTATCATTAACATTATCACTAGGTTCATGTTCATTACCAGATTGTGTTTTAGCATCAGAAATAGAAATATCATTGGGATTCTCAGGTGTGTCTACAACAGGTTCACTAGAAGCATGCAAAGTCCTATCATTTTTCTTTTTCTTCTTTTTAGAAGGACTAGGTGCATCAATATTATTTCTCTGAGAATCCTGCTCAATTCTCTTAGGATGGCCTTCAGGATACAAAGGTACCTGAGTCATTTTACCAGTTCTAGTAGCCACTCTAACAGTAAAATCATTATTCTTACTATTCAATTCATTGAGCAAATCATTCTGAGCTTTAAGTACTTGTTCTACTTGAGTGGTAACTGAGGGAGTCCTGGACTAAGGGGTCCTCGGGCGTCCGGCCTGCTATCCATGGGCCGGACTGATGGGCTGTGAAGACATGAAGACCGAAGACCATACTCGTGTCCGGATTGGACTTTCCTTGCCGTGGAGGGCAAGCTAGGCGACCAGCTGTGAAGATTCCTTCTTATGTAACCGACTCCATGTAACTCTAGATCTCTCCGGTGTCTATATAAACCGGAGAGCATAGTCCGGATAGGACACATTCATTACCATATAAACATAGGCTAGGCTTCTAGGGTTTAGCCATTACGATCTCGTGGTAGATCAACTCTTTTAACACTCATATTCATCAAGATCAATGAAGCAGGAAGTATGGTATTACCTCCGTAGAGAGGGCCCGAACCTGGGTAAACATCGTGTCCCCCGTCTCCTGTTACCATCGATCCTAGATGCACAGTTCGGGACCCCCTACCCGAGATCTGCCGGTTTTGGCACCGACATTGGTGCTTTCATTGAGAGTTCCACTATGCCGTCGTCAAAAGGTTTGATGGCCCCTTCAATCATCGATGATGACGCTGTCCAGGGAGAAACCTTTCTCCCCGGACAGATATTCGTGTTCGGCGGCTTTGTACTGCGGGCCAACTCGCTTGGCCATCTGGAGCAGATTGACAGCTACGCCCCTGGCCATCAAGTCAGATTCGGAAGCTTGAACTATGTTGTGGACGTCCATGGAGACTTGATCTTCGACGGATTCAAGACCGCGGCAATCGCTCCCCGCTGCCCCGATGGACATGGCTTAAACCTGTCATCGGGCTGCATCCAGGAGAGAGCTGCTGCAGCAACTCTGGCCTTAGATCCGGAGTAGATCAAGTCCCCCGAAGATGGGAAGCTTAACCCCATCGCGGGGGCTACCGATTCTGCGGCGTTGGAGCCGCTCGCAGATTCCACTCCGTACGGCATCTGCATCAACGGAACCACGGACTCTTCTCCGACGTCGAGTTCTGAACCCTGCGAGCCCACGGATACCGAACTTGATCGGTTATCGATCTTCAAGTTTAGCGCCGCAGATGTCTTCCAACACTCGCCCATGGGCGACCTACTAAACTCATTAAAAAACCTATCCCTGGCAGATGGCTCGTCGTCGTACTATGTTCGGTTCGAACTTACGGCGGACGATGGAGAATTTTGCTTCCCACCCGCCACCCACTTTATAGCCACCGTCGAAGACCCAACCAACACGCCAGACCCCCGCTCCGAAGACATCGCTGGTATGGACGACGATGAGGGGCAGGGCCAGAGCTCGCTACCCGCTAGACACGGGATGGCCACTTCCTGGTATGATGTGTGTATGATAGACACACCCGATGAGGAGGAGGATCCAGTCGAGAATAAACCTCTTGGTACACAGTCCGAACACCGTCGCCCACGGCGCCGCTCCAAGCCACATCGCCCAAGAGAAAACACTACTAGCACCAGAAAATACAACACTCCGGACAATGAAGACCCTGTTGAGGTAGAATCCGAACAAGAGGAATAGGAAAGCGAGCAAGACAGCCCTGATGAACAGGCCACATATGGAGACTCGGAGGACAGTAATTCTCTCCCACCCTCCGAGGAAGAGGAGATCCTCGGCAGCGAGGATTTTATCTTTCCTAAGGAACCTCTCGAGCAGGAGCGTTTCAAACGCCGGCTTATAGCCACTTCAAGGAGCATAAGGAAGAAGCAGCTGCAACTTCAAGCAAGCCAAGATTTGCTCAATGATAGATGGACCGAGGTCTTGGGTGCCGAAGAATACGGCCTTAGTAGCCCAGACAAAAGCCACCCAAAGGGTAGGTGGCTCCCTCAATATGATGGCAGGGCGCTGGAGCCCACACCACCATCGAACAATGCGGCGGGCCGACCACAGTTCGGTCCAGACAAAGCAGCAGCCCAAACAGAGCAACATACCAACCCATCCGACCGTCAAATCAAGAGCAAAACAGCTCAAGGGAACACTTGCGACATCAACCAAGACCCGGAGGATAGAGCAGGGCGCACAAGATCGATGTACAGATCACGGAGATACACCCCGACCGACTATGATGGTCACCCATTCGGACACTACAGAGCCGACCACGCCCGGCCCGAACTCCGTAAGCAGAGTCCACCGGAGGTGCTTCACAGTGTGTCCCAACATAGAGGACCCGCACACCCTCTCTGCTTCACCGACGAGGTAATGGAGCATGAATTCCCAGACGGGTTCAAACCCATTAACATCGAATCATACGATGGAACAACAGATCCCGCGATATGGATTGAGGATTACCTCCTCCATATTCACATGGCTCGCGGAGACGACCTTCATGCCATTAAATACATACCTCTCAAGCTTAAGGGGCCAGCTCGCTACTGACTAAACAGTTTACCAGAAAATTCTATTGGTAGCTGGGAAGACTTGGAAGACGCCTTTTGAGACAACTTCCAAGGAACATATGTCCGGCCTCTAGATGCCAACTTAAGTCATATTGTCCATAAGCCCGGCGAGTCAGTCAGGGAGCTCTGGACTAGGTTCTTAGTCAAAAAGAACCAAATTGTAAACTGTCCGGATGCAGAAGCCCTCGTAGCCTTCAAACATGGCGTCCGGGATGAATGGCTAGCGCGTCACCTCGGCCAGGAAGGACCCAAGTCCATGACAGCCCTTACCGCTCTAATGACTCGCTTTTGTGCGGGAGAAGACAACTGGCTCGCTTGTAAAAGCAACAACGCCAGCGACCCGGGCACTTCCGAAATTCGAGACGGCAACGGTAAGCCACGACGAACCGAACACAACAGTCGCAGTAATACATGCGACACAGCGGTGAACGCCGGATTTCACAATCCGCAGCCCGATCAACGAAAGAAGCCACTAAAGGCAAACCAGGATGGACCATCCACCCTTGACAGGATATCTGATCGACCTTGTCAGATTCACTGTCACCCTGATAGGCCAGCTAATCATACCAACAGAAACTGTTGGGTCCTTAAGCAGGCAGGCAAACTCAACGCCGATCACAAGGGGAGGAGGCCACCAGGCAATAGAGACGACGGATCGGCTCGCCAGCCGAACACCAGGGGCCAAAAACACTTTCCCTCTGAAGTTCGACCACTCCCCGAACGGAAATAGCAGTTCGGCTTCCACCGCCCACCTACTGTACTGGCAAAGTTTACACCACGCGTACATAACTACGCACTCAAGATACCATGGGCATCGGCGGAAGCACAATATGAACAACCCTGCAAGAATCCCCGTAACATTTTTATCTGTCTTTCTTATTTTTCTGTATAATTTCTTAAAAATAGGTGACCATCAGGACAACATCTACATCGGACTCTCTTGAAGTTCGGATCTGCACACTCACCTAAGGGGCCACTCCCGTTAAGGATTCCCCTCCCCGAGGACGGGCGGCGCAGACGTGCGACAGGAGGTCCAAAATAAGCTTTTGTATATCGTACTCTTGCTTTTGAGCCTGTACCATGCCCTTTTCCTCTGTTCCCAACCCCGAGCATGTCAAATAGTTGGGTTGTGGTTTTCACTCTTTATATATTTATCATTGGCATATTGCTCCGCTCCCAGTAAACTTTATCCGAACTAATATTTCATGCTCTTTCTACAATGAGTCCGGGCGTAACGGCTGCCTTACAAGACGCGCCTCGGCATAAATTGCCAGGGGCCCGGTATGGGAACAAATGAGTCGCCAGTAAAAGTCCGAACAGCTCTATAGCATACTTCGGCGTCGCAAGTTTGGCCTTATATGCATCAGCTCCGAATCATTGTCTTTGGTCAATAGTTGGGTTGCCCGGCTCCTGTGCTTGCTACCCTAGGTTCCGCTCTATCGGCTAGGGTAGTAAAGGGAGAACTACTGCGATTGTGCCCTGGCCTAGACCGGATGAGCACCTCAGTAGAGAAAGCCGAAAACTGACTGTCATGATGCGGCGAGAGCTGGTCAACCACTTGACGACTTATTCGAATCTTTAGTGATTCTCCGTGTCACACGAGGGATCTTTTTTAGATCAACATATGTAAGGCACTATGCATCGTATACATACCAGGTGCTATGTCGTAGCCCCACCATAAAACTCCTATGGCTAAGTGAAAGTGTTAACGCCCTATAGTCCGATTGCCTGGTTCGCCGCATTATCACCTCCTTTATGGACCAAGACGTTGGATAAAGAGTGATTAAATGCTTTTCCGAACACCCCCGTACTTCCTACGAGGGGGCTGAAGCCGACGACTGGAAAACTTTCAGATTATACTAAAACGGCCATAGAGGAGGAATTCAAGCTTTTGAGCAAAATATAAATAGATTATCTATAAATTTGTCTGTTACATCATTATATAAATCACTCGAACATTATATCTTTCGAGCATTGACCCTCTATCAAGCAGGCGGCATCTAAGACGTCTTCAAAATAGTGCTCTGGCTCATTACGGTCCTGGCCCTTGGGTGGACTCCTCGCCGCAACATCAATGGCCTTCATCTTTCCCCAAAATGTTTTGACTCGGGCAAAGGCCAGCCGTGCACCCTCAATGCACGCCGACCGCTTCAACAAGCCGCCGCACCAGGCCAAAATAACTACTCGGAATAGGCTCACCTGGCCACAACCGGATTATGACGTTCTTCATGGCATCGCCAGATATCCTATGAAGCTAGGCCCGCTGGGACATCTGTTCATTGAGCAACAGAGGGCGCTTCGACGCGCCGAATTGTGACCAGAAAAGCTTCTCCGTTGCATACCCCTCTTGTGCGTGGTAAAATTGCGCCGCATCGGAAGAACTCTTCGGCAAGTCCAAAAATTCAGCCGGAGAACTCCAGACCTGGTTTAGCTGAGCATAGTCTGAATCGCCAAACTTGGTCTGAAGCAAAAAGGGCTTACCAGCCGCTATCTCCTTAGCCTGCCGAATCTCTTCACGAGCTGCCCTAGATTCAGACCGAGCTTCAATTCACAGCGGCTGGCAGTATTCTTCAATTCAAGCGCCCGTGTGGATATTTTCTCCTCACTTTGGCGCCGAGCTGCTTGTTCGGCTCTTAGATCCGCTGATGCCTTCTCGGCAGCCGCATCACTATGCCAGGCCTGCTCCTTGGCCCGGGCCAGCTCCGCCCGAAGAGATTCAACGGCGGCAGCACCATTTGCAATCATGCACATTTCATATAAACCCTTTCCGGCGTCAGGCCTACATTACAAGCACATTGGTGTAAGGAATGCTCGACATATATACCTTGCGAGTTGTCAAGACGCCTGTTGATCAATGCAATGTCATCTTCCGCAATATCCAGCTTTCACTGCAGTTCGGCCACTTCCGTATTTCGGGTAGCCGCGAGAGGGGAGGCAGCCTGTATTCCAAGTTAAATCAAGGTTAGCAATTGAGCATATCTTTTTGATACTCCGATCGCTTCCGTCGGAAGGCAATCCAAGTCTCAGGGGCTACTGCATATACAACAGGTGCATTCTGTCAATATTATTCAATTGGCAAAACTACATCACAAACCTCAAAACCCCTTAGGAGGCTCGTGAAGGCCTCGTTCAACCCGCTCTTCGCGGATAAAACCTTTTCGACCACCGTAACCATCAAGGCACGGTGTTCCTCTGAAACGGACGCTTGTCGCAGCATGTCCGTCAGCATTTCCGGCGCTTCTAGGTCTTCAGAAGCCACCGTCGGAGTACGGTATTCCTTTGAAGGAATCCATCCACTCGCCCCCGGGATCGTCTCTTGCTCTAAACCGGATAGGGCGGGGCCTCCATGCTTGATTCCCGAACCCTGAGTGACAGAGGCACCACCTTCGGGCAATGCCCTCTTCGTTTCCTGCACTGCTTGTCGACCAGGAGGAGCCCCCCGAGACGATACCTCAGAATCATCCGCCCTGTTGGGCGAGGGGGCCGGAGAAGGCGTGTCACTCTCCATCATCTCTGGAAGAAGGTCTCCCGAGGAGGAGGACAGTTGGGAAACCCCAGGCGTTAACCTGCGAGGACATACATATGTCGGAGGATTACTTCAGTAATAAGAAAGGAAGGAGGTATGGCTAAAGTACCCTGATGTACTTACGGTTTGGGCAGAGGTTTATCCTCGTCATAAAGCTCCACATCAACATCGCTTGCTCGGCCCAAGCCGCCCGTCGATGGCATTTTCCCTTTCTTGGAAGGCTTCCCCTCCTGACCTTCAGAAGCGGCCCCCTTCTTGCCATGCAAGGCCTCCTCTGCACCTTTGCCCTCGGGCAAGAGGGTTTCGGTTTCCCCGAACACAACGTCTAATTTATCCTTGGGGTAGAGACCACCTCCGGCATCCCTGTACTCGCCCTCCTCCGCAGACACCTGGTACGATGTGGGAGTCAGCATCCTCGTTAGTAGGGCGTTCGCAAAGTCTTCGGGAAGGGGCGTCGGACACCAGATCAACACCGCTTTCTTTATCCAGTCATGTGAAGGGACGGATTGTTCAATATCTTACCAAGAGATACTCGAATAAAGGGTGTGCGGAGATCGAATACTTACCATGGTGTCCGGATGATTGCAGTCGAGGCCAACATCTTCGGTGGTGTCCGGCCATTCCTCTCGTTCCCTGAAATATAATTTCCACATTCCCTCGTGCGTAGTGCCGAGGAAGTGCTGAAGAGAACACCGTCCTTCGGGATTAAACTCCCACATACGGAGAGGCCGCCGCTGACATGGCAGGGTCCGGCGGACTAGCATTACTTGAACGACGTTCACAAGACCGATGCCCTTCTTGGTAAGGCTTCGGACGCGACCTTGCAGAGTCTGCACTTCATTGATGGATCTCCAGTCCAGTCCCTTATTGATCCATGAAGCAAGCTGAATTGGAGGGCCGGGTCGGAACGCAGGCGTAGCCGCCCACTTGGAGCCCCGCGGCTCGTTGATATAAAACCACCCCTGCTGCCATACGTCGGAAGACTTGGCGAAAGATCCTTCAAACCAAACCGCGCTGGCAAGCTTGCCTATTGTGACGCTGCCGCACTCTGCCTGCTCCTCCTCTGTCACCTGCGGCCTCACGTCAAAGGTCTTGAGCCACAAAACCAAAGTGCGGAGGAGTCCGGAGGAAGGCCTCACATGTGACGATAAATGTCGAGATGAGGAGAATAGAGTCCGGGGCCAGATCGTGAAAGTCTAGCCCATAGTAAAACATGAGCCCCCGGACGAAGGGGTTAAGCGCGAACCCTAACCCATGGAGGAAGTGGGACACAAACACTACCCTCTCGCCGGATTTGGGGGTAGGAACGACCTGCCCCTGTGCAGGAAGCCGATGGAGGATTTCCGGGGTCAGATACCTCGCTGCGCGGAGCTTCGCAATATCCTCCTCTGTGACAGAAGAAGCCACCCACCGGCCTGGACGACTGGATCCGAACATGATTGGGGCTGGTGGCGATGGGAACCCGAGGGTTGGGACTTGGGGTGGCTAGGGTTGAGGAAGAAGCGAGCGCAAAGGAAGAAGACGAGTCTGGGACCTTATATAAAGACCCCAAGTACTAAGCGTATCCACCTGGGTCTCAAAACTTACCAATCTCCAGAGAGTTGTACCCGGGGGACGGTTGGGTTACCCACGCCTGCATTAATGAAAATCCCGTGAATAAGGGAACACGATCTCTGCCTTGTCAAGACAAGCCAGTAAAACCGCGTCCCGAGACGTGGGGCGACGCGCCAGCCAACGGTTGGAAATAGTGACCGGGCAGGCGTGATGTCATAAACAGTTACCAATAAATTAGGCTCATATATTTTCTGCAACTATATATACAGGTCCGGATACATCTACTACATCCGAAGACTATCTTGGAGTTCGGATAAAGGGGAACCCGCCTTGCAATGCCGAAGACAATCTACGCGCCGGACTCCTCGTCATTGAAGCCAGGTTCAGGGGCTACTGAGGGAGTCCTGGACTAAGGGGTCCTCGGGTGTCCGGCCTGCTATCCATGGGCCGGACTGATGGGCTGTGAAGACATGAAGACCAAACACCATACTCGTGTCCGGATTGGACTTTCCTTGGCGTGGAGGGCAAGCTAGGCGACTAGCTGTGAAGATTCCTTCTTATGTAACTGACTCCATGTAACCCTAGATCTCTCCGGTGAATATATAAACCGGAGAGCATAGTCCGGATAGGACACATTCATTACCATATACACATAGGCTAGGTTTCTAGGGTTTAGCCATTACGATCTCGTGGTAGATCAACTCTTGTAACACTCATATTCATCAAGATCAATCAAGCAGGAAGTAGGGTATTACCTCCGTAGAGAGGGCCCGAACCTGGGTAAACATCGTGTCCCCCGTCTCCTGTTACCATCGATCCTAGACGCACAGTTCGGGACCCCCTACCCGAGATCTGCCGGTTTTGACACCAACAGTAACCATAGAAGCATGTTTACTAATGAGTTTAAGTTCACCTTTAACTCTAGACATATAATCACCCAAGTGTTCAATCATATAAGCATTTTGTTTTAATTGTCTACCAACATAAGCATTGAAGTTTTCTTGTTTGACAATAAAATTATCAAACTCATCTAAGCATTGGCTAGCAGACTTACAACGAGGAATATCACCTTCATCAAATATATAGAGAGAATTTACCTTTACTACCTGTGTCGGGTTATCAAGACCATGTGTTTCTTCAATAGGTAATGAATTAAGACCATATATTTCTTCAACAGGTGGTAAATCAAGACCATGTATTTCTTCAATAGGAGGTAAATTCTTAACATCTTCAGCTTTTATACCTTTTTCCTACATAGATTTCTTTGCCTCTTGCATATCTTCGGGACTGAGAAATAGAACACCCCTTTTCTTTGGAGTTGGCTTAGGAGTTGGTTCAGGAAGTGTCCAATTATTTTCATTAGTCAACATATTATTCAATAGAATTTCAGCTTCATCTGGTGTTCTTTCCCTGAAAACAGAACCAGCACAACTATCCAGGTGGTCTCTGGAAGCATCGGTTAGTCCATTATAAAAGATATCAAGCATTTCATTTTTCTTAAGAGGATGATCAGGCAAAGCATTAAGTAATTGGAGAAGCCTCCCCCAAGCTTGTGGGAGACTCTCTTCTTCAATTTGCACAAAATTATATATTTCCCTTAAAGCAGCTTGTTTATTATGAGCGGGGAAATATTTAGCAGAGAAGTAATAAATCATGTCCTGGGGACCACGCACACAACCAGGATCAAGAGAATTAAACCATATCTTAGCATCACCCTTTAATGAGAATGGAAATATTTTAAGGATATAATAGTAGCGAGTTTTCTCATCGTTAGTGAACAGGGTGGCTATATCATTTAATTTAGTAAGATGTGCCACAACAGTTTCAGATTCATAGCCATAGAAAGGATCAGATTCAACCAAAGTAATTATATCAGGATCAATAGAGAATTCATAATCCTTATCAGTAACAAAGATAGGTGAAGTAGCATAAGCAAGATGATATTTCATTCTAGCATTCAGAGCTTTTTGCTTAAGCTTAGCTAATAATTTCTTAAGATCACTTCTATCATTGCAAGCAAGAAAGTCTCTAGCAGTTTCTTCATCCATAACATAACCCTAAGGCACAACAGGCAATTCATATTTAGGGGGAGAAACTTCATCATCACTTTCATCAATATTATCAGTTTCAATAATTTCATTCTCTCTAGCCCTAGCAAGTTGTTCATCAAGAAATTCACCAAGTGGCACAGTAGTATCAAGCATAGAAGTAGTTTCATCATGAGTATCATGCATAGCAGAAGTGGCATCATCAATAACATGCGACATATCAGAATTAACAGCAGAAGCAGGTTTAGGTGTCGCAAGTTTACTCAAAACAGAAGGTGAATCAAGTGCAGAGCTAGATGACAGTTCCTTACCTCCCCTCGTAGTTGAGGGATAATTTTTTGTTTTCGCATCTTTCAAGTTCTTCATAGTGACCAGAAGATATAAATACCAAGTGACTCAAAGAATAGAGCTGTGCTCCCCGGCGACGTCGCCAGAAAATAGTCTTGATAAACCACAAGTATAGGGGATCGCAACAGTTTTTGAGGGTAGAGTATTCAACCCAAATTTATTGATTCGACACAAGGGGAGCCAAAGAATATTCTCAAGTATTAGCAGTTGATTTGTCAATTCAACCACACCTGGATAACTTAGTATCTGCAGCAAAGTATTTAGTAGCAAAGTAGTATGGAAGTAACGGTAATGGTAGCAAAAGTAATATTTTTGGGTTTTGTAGTGATTGTAACAGTAGCAACGGAAAAGTAAATAAGCGGAGAACAATATGTGAAAAGCTCGTAGGCATTGGATCGGTGATGGAGAATTATGCCGGATGTGGTTCATCATGTAACAGTCATAACATAGGGTGACACAGAACTAGCTCCAATTCATCAATGTAATGTAGGCATGTATTCCGAATATAGTCATACGTGCTTATGGAAAAGAACTTGCATGACATCTTTTGTCCTACCCTCCCGTGGCAGCGGGGTCCTAATGGAAACTAAGGGATATTAAGGCCTCCTTTTAATAGAGTACCGGACCAAAGCATTAACACATAGTGAATACATCAACTCCTCAAACTATGGTCATCACCGGGAGTGGTCCCGATTATTGTCAGTTCGGGGTTGCCGGATTTTAACACATAGTAGGTGACTATAGACTTGCAAGATAGGATCAAGAACTCACATATATTAATGAAAACATAATAGGTTCATATCTGAAATCATGGCACTCGGGCCCAAGTGACAAGCATTAAGCATAGCAAAGTCATAGCAACATCAATCTCAGAACATAGTGGATACTAGGGATCAAACCCTAACAAAACTAACTCGATTACATGATAAATCTCATCCAATCCATCACCGTCCAGCAAGCCTACGATGGAATTACTCACGCACGGCGGCGAGCATCATGAAATTGGTGATGGAGGATGGTTGATGATGACGATGGCGACGGATTCCCCTCTCCGGACCCCGAACGGACTCCAGATCAGCCCTCCCGAGAGAATTTAGGTCTTGGCGGCGGCTCCATATCGTAAAACGCGATGAATCTTTCTTTCTGATTTTTTTCTCCCCGAACACGAATATATGGAGTTGGAGTTGAGGTCGGTGGAGCTCTAGGGGGCCCACGAGGCAGGGGCGCGCCCAGGGGGCAGGCCGCCCCCCACCCTCGTCGAAAGGGTGTGGGCCCCTGGCCTTGATTCTTTCGCTAGTATTTTTTATTATTTCCAAAAATAATCTCCGTGAAGTTTCAGGTCATTCCGAGAACTTTTGTTTCTACACATAAATAACACCATGGCATTTCTGCTGAAAACAGCGTCAGTCCGGGTTAGTTCCATTCAAATCATGCAAGTTAGAGTCCAAAACAAGGGCAAAAGTGTTTGGAAAAGTAGATAGAACGAAGACGTATCATGGCCCACCTTATAACTGTTGCACGTCCTGGGCTGGCCTAAGAAGCACATTAAGGTCAGACAGATTTTGAAAAATGGGTTGCACATGCCCATTAGTAGATTCAGCTGAAGGAACACTATTGTTAGTGGGGACCATGGATATGTGAGGCTAATGACATTGTCCATTGCCTGAATATGATCCTAAATAGCATTAACAACCTGCTCATTTGAAGGAAATATGCCCTAGAGGCAATAATAAAGTTGTTATTTATATTTCCTTATATCATGATAAATGTTTATTATTCATGCTAGAATTGTATTAACCGGAAACTTGATACAGGTGTGAATACATAGACAAAACAGAGTGTCCCTAGCGTGCCTCTACTTGACTAGCTCGTTAATCAAAGATGGTTAAGTTTCCTAACCATAGACATGTGTTGTCGTTTGATGAATGGGATCACATCATTAGGAGAATCATGTGATGGACAAGACCCATCCGTTAGCTTAGCATCATGATCATTAAGTTTTATTGCTATTGCTTTCTTCATGACTTATACATATTCCTTTGACTATGAGATTATGCAACTCCCGAATACCGTAGGAACATAGTCAAAGGAATATGTATAAGTCATGAAGAAAGCAATAGCAATAAAACTTAACGATCATTATGCTAAGCTAACGGATGGGTATTGTCCATCACATCATTCTCCTAATGATGTGATCTCGTTCATCAAATGACAACACATGTCTATGGTTAGGAAACTTAACCATATTTGATTAACGAGCTAGTCAAGTAGAGGCATGCTAGGGACACTCTGTTTTGTCTATGTATTCACACATGTATCAAGTTTCCGGTTAATACAATTCTAGCATGAATAATAAACATTTATCATGATATAAGGAAATATAAATAACAACTTTATTATTGCCTCTAGGGCATATTTCCTTCAGTCTCCCACTTGCACTAGAGTCAATAATCTAGATTACATAGTAATGATTCTAACACCCATGGAGTATTGGTGTTGACCATGTTTTGCTCATGGAAGAGGCTTAGTCAATGGGTATGCAACATTCAGATCCGTATGTATTTTGTAAATCTCTATGTCTCCCTCCTTGACTTGATCGCAGATGGAGTTGAAGCGTCTCTTGATGTGTTTGGTTCTCTTGTGAAATCTGGATTCCTTCGCCAAGGCAATTGCTCTAGTATTGTCACAAAAGATTTTCATTGGACCCGATGCACTAGGTATTACACCTAGATCAGATATGAACTCCTTCAACCAGACTCCTTCATTTGCTACTTCCGAAGCAGCTATGTACTCCGCTTCACATGTAGATCCCGCCACGACGCTCTGCTCGGAACTGCACCAACTGATAGCTCCACCATTCAATATAAATACGTATCCGGTTTGCGACTTAGAGTCATCCAGATCAGTGTCAAAGCTAGCATCGACGTAACCATTTACGACAAGCTCTTTGTCACATCCATAAACGAGAAACATATCCTTAGTGCTTCTCTGGTATTTCAGGATGTTCTTGACCACTATCCAGAGATCCACTCTTGGATTACTTTGGTACCTCCCTGCTAAACCTATAGCAAGGCACACATCAGGTCTGGTACACAGCATTGCATACAAGATAGAACCTATGGTTGAGGCACAGGGAATGACTTTCGTTTTCTCTCTATGTTCTGCAGTGGTCGGGCATTGAGTCTGACTCAATTTCACACCTTGTAACACAGGCAAGAACCCTTTCTTTGACTGATCCATTTTGAACTTCTTCAAAACTTTATCAAGGTATGTGCTTTGTGAAAGTCGAATTGAGCGTCTTGATCTATCTCTATAGATCTTGATGCCCAATATATAAGCAGCTTCACCGAGGTCTTTGATTGAAAAATTCTTATTCAAGTATCCTTTTATGCTATCCAGAAATTATATATCATTTCCAATCAACAATATGTCATCCACATATAATATTAGAAATGCTACAGAGCTCCCACTCACTTTCTTGTAAATACAGGCTTCTCCAAAAGTCTGTATAAAACCATATGCTTTGATCACACTATCAAAGCGTATATTCCAACTCCGAGAGGCTTGCACTAGTCCATAAATGGATCACTGGAGCTTGCACACTTTGTTAGCACCTTTAGGATCGACAAAACCTTCTAGTTGCATCATATACAACTCTTCTTTAAGAAATCCATTAAGGATTGCACTTTTGACATCCATTTGCCTAATTCATAATAATAAAATGCGGCGATTGCTAACATGATTCGGACAGACTTAAGCATTGCTACGGGTGAGAAGGTCTCATCGTAGTCAACTCCTTGAACTTGTCGAAAACCTTTCGCAGCAAGTCGAGTTTTGTAGACAGTAACATTACCGTCAGCGTCAGTCTTCTTCTTGAAGATCCATTTATTTTCTATGTCTTGCCGATCATCGGGCAAGTCAACCAAAGTCCTAACTTTGTTCTCATACATGGATCCCATCACAGATTTCATGGCCTCAAGCCATTTCGCGGAATCTGGGCTCATCATCGCTTCCTCATAGTTCATAGGTTCATCATGGTCTAGTAACATGACTTCTAGAACAGGATTACCGTACCACTCTGGTGCTGAACGTACTCTGGTTGACCAACGAGGTTCAGTAGTAACTTGATCTGAAGTTTCATGATCATCATCATTAGCTTCCTCAGTAATTGGTGTAGGCATCACTGGAACTAATTTCCGTGATGAACTACTTTGCAATTCGAGAGAACGTACAATTACCTCATCAATTTCTACTTTCCTCCCACTCACTTCTTTTGAGAGAAACTCCTTCTCTAGAAAGGATCCATTCTTAGCAACAAATATCTTGCCTTCGGATCTGTGATAGAAGGTGTACTGTCGGTGTCAAAACCGGCGGATCTCGGGTAGGGGGTCCCAAATTGTGCGTCTAAGGTTGATGGTAACAGGAGACGGGGGACACGATGTTTACCCAGGTTTGGGCCCTCTCTATTGAGGTAATACCCTACTTCCTGCTTGATTGATCTTGATGAATATGAGTATTACAAGAGTAGATCTACCACGAGATCGTAATTGCTAAAACCCTAAAAGTCTAGCCTGTATGACTATGATTATGATTCTTGCCTCTACGGAATAAGCCCTCTGGTTTATATAGACACCGGAGGGGACTAGGGTTGTACAAAGTCGGCTACAGAGAAAGGAATCTTCATATCAGGATGCCAAGCTTGCCTTCCACGCCAAGGAGAGTCCTATCCGGACACGGGAGAGAGTCTTTGGTCTTGTATCTTCACAGCCCATCAGTCCGGCCCACGTATCATAGTCCGGACGCCCGAGGACCCCTTAATCCAGGACTCCCTCAGTAGCCCCTGAACCTGGCTTCAATGACGAGGTGTCCGGCGCGCAAATTGTCTTCGGCATTGCAAGGCGGGTTCCTTCTCCGAATACTCCAATACAGTTTTCGGACACAACGAACGTGTCCGGCTCTTCAAAATAAATTCTACACACAACCGCAGAGAGTATAATATTTCTCGAGTCCAATCCGCTGACAACTTTCGGTAATGTGATATCACGTCATCACTCGGTCATTATTTTGAACCGTTTCGCAGCTTGCCGCTTCGAGATGCGGTCTCATTGGCACGTCTTGTCAAAGCAGAGATCGTGTCCCCTTACTGCGGGATCCTCATCAATACGGGCGTGGGTAATGCAACCGTGCCGTTTGCACAGCCCTTGGGACCGGGCGAGTTTTAAGGCGAGTGGGGAGGCACTTGATATTCACTGCCTTTATAAGGAGATAAGGATTCCTCTCTTTCACCCACACCTCTTCTCTCTCTGCCCTTCCATTCTCGAGCTCCAGCGCCCAAGTCTTCATCTTTCCACCTTGAGAAAGCACTCGACCATGTCCGGATCTGGAGCACAAGGCAAGTGGATGGCCTCCTCCGTCAAGGAGAAGGACATCACCAAGCTTCGGGAGGCCGGGTACCTGGTGAAAGAAATCGCACATCGGCCTCCGGCCAAGGGGCAAATCGTCCCCACACCAAAACCCAATGAAAGGGTGGTGTTCATCCCCCACTTCGTCCACGGGTTAGGGTTTCCTCTCCACCCTTCCGTCCGCGGACTCATGTTCTATTACGGGCTAGATTTCCATGATCTAGCCCCAAACTCCTTCCTCAACATCTTGGCATTCATTGTCGTGTGCGAGGCCTTCCTCCGCATTCCTCCCCACTTCGGACTGTGGCTTAAGATCTTCAATGTGAAGCCGAAGGTGGTGGATGGCCAACACGCGGAGTGCGGAGCTGCCATGGTGAGCAAGATGCCCAATGTCACATGGCCCAAAGGTACTTTTGTGGAGACCGTCAAAGAGTGGCAGAAACTGTGGTTCTATATCATAGAGCCCCACGACGCCACCTGGGCCACGGCTCCCGAACTCAAGTCCGGAGCTCCAATGCGGCTCAACTCCTGGATAGAGAAGGGCCTGAATTGGTCTTCGTCGGACGAGCTGATAGCGCTGCAAATGCGCATCCAAAGCATGGTGGACAAAAACATCGAGCTCGTCAACGTGATCCAGGTGATGCTAGTTCGCCGGATCCTTCCATGCTAGAGCTGGGCTTGTCCTTTATGGGAATTCGATCCGGAGGAGCACCAGACCTTCGAGAGGCTCTTCGGACCACGCACGAAGATATCTGGAAGTTGCTCTTTAAGGGCAAGGAGACGCCGCCGGAGACAAGCGAGGACCGCGAGCACGCCCTGGCCCATCCCGCCAGTGCGGTAAGTATTTCACATTTCAGGGCGCATACTTTACTTGCTTAGTCGTGGAGGATATCTAAACCTCACTATTTATTTTTCCAGGGCTGGACAAAGAAGGCGGAGCGGATTCGGTGTCCGGCTCCGCTGCCCAAGGAACCAGCAATTCCACTTCTGACGAAGATGCTAGTTCCAGCGCCCTACAATGCGCCAGAGAAGAAGGCCAAGAAGAAGGCCAAGAAGAAGGCCAAGAAGAAGGCCAAGGGGGTCCGGAGTGGCCCCCGCCGCAAAGGAGCTTCGGACATGACGTCCTAAGACAACGAGATTCACTCCTCCGCCGCTGAAGACGACGACGAGGCGGAGGAGGAAAGTAGCTCTCCCCCTGAGGGGGGAAGGAAGAAGAGGGCGGCCTCCACAAATCTGGAGGCAGAGGCGTCCAAGAGGGGGAAGAGCTCCCTTGCGGATAACTCCGTGTGGGACGTTGACAGCAGCCCAGAGCCATGCCCCCGAAACAAGCCCCCGGCCACATCGTGAGTACTAAGAAACCCTGATGCGACCATATATCCGGCCTCTCTACTTCACAATTTTGACATGTTGAATTATGCAATTGCAGTCCGGCCCGCGACAGCTCCCTGCGGTCCTCATCGGGGGATTCGCTGGATTCAAAGGCGATGGCCAGCGAGTCACCATCGACGGCTCACTCTCCCCAGGCCAAGGGCGACGCCGAGGTGCTGTCCCAAAGGACCTTCCCCGGCCAGGGAGAGGTTTAGGAGGCCGTCAGGGCAGCGCCAGAGGATGACTCCTCGGCCGCCGGACACCTGGGGGAGAAAGCCCCCATGGAGACTGGCGATGGGGGCCATATCCAATTCGGCCCCCACCTGGATACCATCCTGGAGACTTACACAGCTCCGAAGTCAAGCGAGCAACCTCCATCGAAGGGAGGAGGTGTGCCTGTATTGCCGGTGACCTCTGTCCATCCAGAGGCACCGGATAATCTGCTGGAAGCGCTACGAGGCGCTCTCATTGTGGAGGAAAACCGTATCCTTATGGGTACGGTAGTTGAGAGGGTTCAGTCCGCCAAGAGCGGACAGACCGAAGCCTGCACCAGCCTGCTGACAGGCTTTGAGGTAAGCGACGCAAAAGAGAAAGTCATAGTATAGATAGTAGCCCCTGAGACACTATCCGGTGTTCGAAAAGAAAAGCCGGACAGAGGATCAAGTAATTTTCGCAGGAAACTAACTAAATATGTCTTATGTGAATAAGAAGGCGTCATTGCTGCACGCAACCTCTCATGCTGCTGAGGTCTCCGGACTAAAGCAGAGTCTGGAGCGGGCCGAGGAAGAGCTCGGCCAAGCAAAGAAACAGCTAGAGGAGAAGCAAGGTACGTAATGACTTGTTGTATGTTCAGAAAGAATAAATGATGTGTACTGGCCATAGTGCTATTATATTTGTAGGAGTGCCTATTGAGGTTGAAACCCTCAAGAAAGCGCTGGCCGAGGCCGAGGAGAGGGCGGTGAAGGAACAAGCCGCCCGGGAGAAGCATGAGGCCAGGGTTGGGGAGGTCCAGCAGGAGCTCCAGGACGCCTTGAAGAAATACGAGTCCTTGGAGCGCCAGCATGCGGACCAGGAGTCCGAACTCACGAAGGCCCGCCAAAGTGCACAAGAGGCCCGGGCCGAAGCCCAAGGCACCCTCCAGGAAATCCAAGAGGCCAAAAAGATCGCGGGGGTAAGGCTTTTATTATGCAAAGAAAGTATGTGAAGAGGAGGTATCTCTTACTGACCCGGATTTGGAGTTCTCTAGGGGCGTTTGCAGATCTGCCGTGCAGCGTTTCTGAAGCTGACAAATTCTACCGAGTCGAAGAGGGGAGCTCAACGGAGAAGCTGTTCTGGTCGCAATACCTTGCGCCAGAACATCCGGTGCCCTTTAGCGATCAGCTAAAACAGCTGGTCGAACTGCATACGGTGGCCGAACTGGCCATGAAGGACTTAATAATCCGGCTGTGGCCTTCCGAAGCCATACCTAGTAGCTACTTTAGTCTCGTGAAGCGGCTAGTCGATGCCTGCCCTCGGCTTGATGCCATCAAGCGGTCGGTCTGCATTGAAGGTGCGCGGATGGCCTTCGCCCGTGTCAAGATGCAGTGGGCGAAGATGAACACCGTCCTAGTCGCAACCGAGGGACCGCCCGCGGGCAAGGAGCACCGCACGCCCGAGCGATATTTCAGTGATGTCCTGGAGGGATCCCGCATTGTGGCGGAGCAATGTACGAAGGATGTAATCTTTGAATGAATACAGTCATATTGTCTCGCCCTGTATGATGAAACAAGTTTGGCTATGTTATAAGGCTTGTTTAATATTTTACCTCCTGTGCGGCCGTGTTTATGAAATTTTGAGAGTTGGCCAGTCATCGGCTTCAGCCCCCACGTAGGTAGTACGGGGATGTTTGGGATGAAATCTAAACACTCTTGATCCAATTGTTTGGTCCTTAAAGGAGGTGTTTAGCGCAACGAACCAGGCAATCAGACTATGTGGCTTTATCACCCTCACTTAGCCATAGGAGTTTGACAATGAAAATTTAGGTGCAGCACCTAGTATCCGAACTAGGGTACTGTAAACACCAGATCGGGTAAGAGCCGATTCATCGCATAATGCGGAAAAAATTGCTAAAGATTTGAAACCTCCGAAGAGCTGACCAGCTCTCGCCGCATCATGACAGTCAGTTTTCGGCTTTCTCTACTGAGGTGCTCATCCGGATAAACCAGGACACAATCGCAGTAGTTCTCCCTTTACTACCCTAGCCGATATAGCGGAACGTAAGGTAGTAAGCACAGGAGCCGGGCAACCCAACTATTGACCAAAGACATGATTCGGAGCCAATGCATATAATGCTAAATTCGGGGTGCCGAACTATACTGTAAAAAGTGTTCGGACTTTGTTGCCGTATTATCGGTCGCAATGAAGCCCTGGCAGATTTAAAGCGTACCAAAGTGTACGGGTGCAATCTTGAAAAGATTATCAAGAAAAAGGAAAAAAAGGGGTAGTAAGCTATTGCCGCAGAAGCTGGGCCGCAGACTGTTTCCATTATAGTTTCAATAATATGTCAAAGCGTATTTGTACAAGTGGTGCAATAAGCAACCGGGCTATTTGACATGCCACAACCAAGGGAGAGCTGCGTGCAGGTCCTGAAAACAGGTAGAGTGGTCGTTAAAGAGACCATCTAGAAATTCCCTTGTACGCCAGTGCTTCTTGCCATCTTGGTGTATCCATCCTGCCGAGAGGACCAATGATCAGGCCGTCAGAAGAAACCTGCGGAAAAGAGACCTAAAAAGGATAAAAAAGAAAAATTGTAAGTATGTGTGTCCAGGAGCGGTCAAGCCGTATTATGGATCATTATGCCTCCGTCTATGCCCATGGTATTTTGAGTGCGTAATTATGTACGCGCGGTAAGAATGCCACCACTTGGTTGGGACTGGGACGGAGGCCAAATTGCTAGTCGAGCTCTTGACGAGCTGGGCTGTCCTGCTGCAGAGTAGTCCGGACTCGTTTAACAGTGTCCGAGAGCTCGGCCGACGAATTAAGGTTCTGCTTGAGAAGGCCGCTCTGTACTTCTGCTGCTAACGCAGCGGTGTGCTCCTCGGTATAGAGGGAGCGTTCCGTGTTTCCGTTGACAGTTATGACGCCGCATGGACCGGGCATCTTGAGCTTAAGATAAGCATAGTGTGGCACCGCGTTGAAGCGCGCAAATGCGGTTCGTCCAAGCAGTGCGTGATAGCCGCTGCGAAAGGGGACGATATTGAAGATCAGCTCTTCGCTTTGGAAGTTGTCCGGAGATCCGAAGACAACCTCTAGTGTGACTGAGCCCGTGCAGCGGGCCTCTACACCTGGTATGACTCCTTTAAAGGTAGTCTTTGTGGGCTTAATTCTTGATGGATTAATGCCCATTTTGCGCGTTGTATCCTGATAGAGCAGGTTCAGGCTGCAACCACCGTCCATGAGGACTCGCGTGAAGTGGAATCCATCAATGATTGGGTCGAGGACCAGTGCGGCTAAACCGCCATGACGGATACTGGTCGGATGGTCCCTGCGATCAAAAGTGATCGGACAAGAAGACCATGGGTTGAACTTTGGGGTGACTATCTCCATCGCGTAGACGTCCCTGAGCGCGCGCTTGCGTTCCCTCTTGGGGATGTGGGTAGCGTATATCATGTTCACCCTTTTAACTTGGGGGGAAACTTCTTCTGTCCCCCTGTGTTTGGTGGCCGGGGCTCCTCGTCATCGTCCTTGCTTTGCGACCCCTTCTCCTTGTTCTCGGCATTTAACTTGCCGGCCTGTTTAAAAACCCAACAGTCTCTGTTGGTGTGATTGGCTGGTTTGTCGGGGGTGCCGTGTATCTAGCATGGGCGATTGAGTATGCGGTCCAAGCTGGATGGGCCCGAATTGTTCCTTTTGAAAGGCTTCTTCCGCTGGCCGGACATGGAGCCGCTGAATCCGGCATTGACCGCCGTGTCGTCGTATTATCGCCGTTGTTTCGATGCTTGTGTCTGTTGCGTCGGGGCTTGCCGTTGCTATTTCTGGCTTCCGTAGTGCCAGGTTGGCTTGCATTGTTGTTGCTACGGGCTAGCCAGCTATCTTCGCCCACGCAAAAGCGGGTCATAAGTGCCGTAAGGGCTGCCATGGACTTCGGCTTTTCTTGGCCGAGGTGTCGGGAGAGCCATTCGTCTCGGATGCTGTGTTTAAAGGCCGCCAGGGCTTCGGCATCCGGACAGTCGATGATCTAGTTCTTTTTAGTTAAGAACCTAGTCCAGAGTTTCCTGGCTGACTCTCCGGGCTGTTGAATTATGTGACTTAAGTCATCAGCATCCGGAGGTCGAACATATGTACCTTGGAAGTTGTCAAGGAAGGCCTCTTCCAAGTCCTCCTAGCTGCCGATGGAGTTTTCAGGCAGACTGTTCAACTAGTGCCGGGCTGGTCCTTTGAGTTTTAATGGGAGGTATTTAATGGCATGGAGATCATCGCCGCTGGCCATATGAATGTGAAGAAGAAAATCCTCGATCCATAACGCGGGGTTTGTTGTCCCGTCATATGATTCGATGTTTACGGGTTTAAACCCTTCTGGGAATTCATGCTCCATTACCTCGTCAGTGAAGCAAAGGGGGTGTGCGGCGCCTCTATATCAGGTCACGTCATGACATAGCTCGGATGGAGTATGTCTGCGGTTCTCGGCCCGGGCGTGAGTATGATTATTGCGTCCGGCTAGATAGCCGTTATCGCGTGTCGGGGCACGTCCCCGTGATCCATGGATCGATCTGTTCTGACCTGCTCTACTGTCCAAGTTCTGTAGCAGGTCATATGTATGTCCCCGAGCTGTTTTGTCTCTGCCTTTACGGTGAGGTGGGGCGGGCTGGTGTTCGGCTTGAGTTGCCGCTTTGTCCCGACCACGTGGTGGTCGGTCAGCCGCATTGCGCGATGATGGTACGGGCTCCAGCGCCTCGTCATCGAACTGAGGTAGCAATTTGTGCTTCGGGTAACTTTTGGCTGGGCGTTTAAGGCCATATTCCTTGGCTTCTAGGACATCAGTCCATCTATCGTTGAGCAGATCTTGATCAGCTTGAAGCTGTTGCTGCTTCTTTTTCAAGCTCCTTGCAGTGGCTATTAGCCGGCGCTTAAAGCGCTCCTGCTCGAGAGGTTCCTCCGGCACAATAAAATCCTCGGTGTCAAGGCTCACCTCATCCTCGGAGAGTGGGAGATAATTACTGTCGTCCGAGTCTTCGTGTGTGGCCTGTTCATCAGGGCTAACTTGCCCCTCTTCCCGTTCATCTTGTTCGGAAGTTGCCTCAATGGGGTCTTCATTGTCTTCGGCACTGTCCGGAGTGTTATCTTCTCCAGTGCCGGTGTTGCTGTCTTTGCTGCGGCGTGACTTAGAGCGGCGCCGCTGACGCCGGTGCTTTGGTTGTATCTCAGGAGGTTTATCCTCAACTGGATTTTCCTTGTCATCGCCGCTAATCTCTTTTGGTGCATCCACCATGTATACGTCATACGAGGAAGTGGCCGTCCAGCGTCCGGTAAACGGCGGGTTTTGGGCCTCCTCTTCTCCGGCATCGTCGTCCATACTGTGGATGTCTTCGGAGTCGTAATCGAGCATGTCGGTTAGGTCCTCGACAGTGGCTATGAAGTGGATGGGGGGTGGGAAGCGAAATTCTTCGTCGTCAGCCTCCAGTTCGAACCGGATATAATTCGACTGAGAGTCCCCTGCTAAGGAGAGTGTTTTAATGAGTTTAGCACGTCGCCAAAAGGTGAGTGCCGAAAGATGTCCGCGGAGCTGAATTCGACGATCGATGCCTGATCCAGCTCATCGTGCGCGGATGCACATGGTTCGGAACTTGTAGCCGGAAACGGGTCCGAGGTTCCGGTGACACAAATCCCACTCAAGGTTGGGTCGGTGTGCGGCTCCAACGCCACTGATTCTGTGGCTTCTGTGGCGGGGTTGAGCCTCCCGTCCTCGGGTGGTGCAATCTGCTCCGGATCTAGGGCCAGAGCAGTTACAGGCGCGATCCCCTGGGCATGGTCCGATGACACATTCAAGTCATGTTCATCGTGGCGATAGGGAGCGGCTGCCGTGGTCTCGAATCCATCGAAGATCAAGTCTCCGCGTTTATCCGCGACGTAGTTCAACTTCCAAATCTGACCTGACGGCTAGGGGTGTAGCTATCGATCTGCTATAGATGGCCAAGCGAGTTGGCCCACAGTGCGAAGCCGCTGAATACGAAGATCTGTCTGGGGAGGAAGGTTTCTCCCTGGACAATGTTGTTGTAGATGATTGACGGGGCCATCTAACCTCTTGATGACAGCAAAGTGGAACTCTCAATGAAAGCACCAATGTCGGTGGGAAATGACACCTATGGGATCACGGGAATCCCTACTACGGTTGCCGAGGCGCAGGGTTGTGAGAAGAGCAGGGATAATAGTTAGCACGAGGATCGTTTACCCAGGTTCGGGCCGCGAGGATGCGTAAAACCCTAGTCCTGCTTTGGTGGATGTATTGAGTGTTCTTGAGCTCTCCAACTAGCTATGGTGGCTGTGTAGTTCAAAAGAGCCGAATCCCTCTCCAGTACGTCATGGGTCTCCTTTTATAGTCGAAAGGGGCTGCCATAGTGGAACACAGGAGGTGGAAAGGCCTATAGTACTACGAGCTTATCGCCCGTATTACAGGACACGACGCATTTAATGCGCCGCTGAGGTGTCCCCTGGCTTTATCAGGGACGGGAGCGAGGCTCGTCCCGTCCGTCGCTGCTCCTCCTCGCTTCAACACGTGCCCTGGCCAGCGATGCGTGCGGCGCCATGTAGGCAGGCAGGCAGCTGAGGTGGCGCGGTGGTAGGGTCTTCACGAAGATCTGTATGTCGCCACGCTGGCGTCTGCCGATCTGGCCTGGAAGCAGCATGTTGCCACGCAGGTGCCAGCCAAGCTGGTGGGCTGGCAGCTGCATGCAAACGGCGGTGGAAAACTTGGCTGGCGCAGGCCTGGCAATGGCCCCGCTGATGTCCTCGGCAAGGGCCTTGCCGGGGGCACGGCAAGGGTCTTGCCGTGGCGCGCAGTCGTCCCTGGCAAGGATCTTGCCGGGGGTCTTGTGGCTTTCCTCGGCAAGGATTTCGCCGAGGGTCGCCGTCTTCTGGTCCTCATCTGATCTCATGTGTCCATGATCTTGATAAAGATGCTGCATGCCACCATGGAGGTGCCTCTCGAGCCCTAGTTCCAACGTGGTTGGTCGAGTTGGAACACGTGGTGCTCGAGGGTGGCTCACTCCGCGTGGTGGTGGGCCGAGCCGCCCCGGCAAGGAGGTCTTGCCGGCGGAGCCTACTTCGCCTTCTGCTCTTAGTGTTCTTGGCCTTGGCGTTGCCTTGGCTGTCTTGCTTCGGTTTTACCTTGGGTTCACGGTCCCCCAGTTCCTGCTCGGTGTGGCCGGTGGGCGCGCGCTCCCGATTGTCCGTGCGCAGGTAGAGGGGTACAAATGTGTGCCCCTTCTTTTCTACACCGACAGGAGCCCCCGGGGCATGGGGCCCACATGAGCGCGACACATTGTTGGGGCCAGGCCCAGAACGGTGGCCGCGGGCAGGAGGGTGCGGTTTTTTACCGCGGTAACTTTTCCGTGCTGCTGCGGTTGCCCTCACAACCGGCGTTGGATGGCCGTGAACATGGAGGGGGGCGTACATGACGTGGGCGGCATGGCGTGGGGCGGTTTCCGCAGCATGCGTCACATCATGATACAGGGGCGGCTCACACCTTCCCCATGAAGAGGGAGAGGCGTAAAGGCGCGACCCATTTACTGAATGGGGCCGGGTCACGGTCTTCAAGGCGTCCACACCCCACGATCATAGGTGGGGAGAGGTCGCTTCACCCGTCCCCTCGGTTGTGCACGTTCGCCACGCGTCCCTCCATGCGCTCGGGGTGGGCAAGCGGTGGAAGACGGGAAACCGGGCCGTCACTGTTGGGGGCAGCGGGTCGGTCTCGATTCCCTGTGCCTCTGGTGGCTGGATTGGCCGAGTAGGGGCGGCCGAGCCCCGACCCCGCCCCTTTATAAGTATAGGGAAGGGGGGACGGCATCCCGCATTCTTCTATCTTCTATCTCCTCCTGCTTCTGCTTCTTCCTCTCATCCGCCATGGAGAAGGGGAACCATGGTCCCTCGACAGTGGCGACGAGGGTCGCCGCTCGACAGCGCGTCCCTCCTCCTCCTGAGCCCGCGGTGGTGGAGCCGGCCGCGAGGGAAGGGAGGTGACGGGGCGTGGCCGAGGTCGCCGCGGCGGTCGGGGAGAGGGGGACGAGGTGGCGCGCGGCGTGCCTCTGCCAGCGGTGCCCCGCGGTGGAGGGCCACGTCGGGGACCGGCCCGCGAGTTCTTCATCAGGCTGCGCCGGCCACCGCGTCGTCGTCTCCGTCTCCCCCCCTTTCGCTCAGGAGATGGAGCTCGACCCGCCCCAGACCCTCAGGTTGCACATGAGGGGCTGCGGGACCGGCGGCACGCGGGTCGACGTCGACTTCCCTGCTCCTCACGTCATGTATCTCCGTCGCGGATGGAAGACATTCGCATCCATAGCCTGACGGTGGGGCTCGTCCTCTACTTCAAGTTAATGGAGGGCGGCCTGCTCTCCGTCAAGGTCTTCGGAGATCTTGGCACTCGCCTGAAGTGCTGCGTGGAGAGCTCCTCCGACGATGAAGATTCCTCCTCGAGCGAGAGCGACGAGGAGGACAGCGACGACGAAGGGTAGTAGGCGGGAGGATGACGAGTCCGACTAGGCGTCGGACGCCCCGCGCCTGGGCGGGTGCGGCACGCAGCAGCATCTGCACCTGGCCGCTCCTCCGATGGAGTTTCGCCGGGGGAGGGGCCAGCTCCTTGAACTTCTCGGGGCCGTCTCCTTGGGCGGCTGGTGTCAGGAGGCTGCGGAAGAGGAAGGAGGGCGGGCGGCGAGGCCGTCAAGTCGGAGTAATGCGGACAACGATGCCTTCGTCGCGTGTCCGGCGACCTGCTCGCCTCGTCTTCCAGCTCCTTTCCCGGCACCGTCATCACCGGCCCACCCTTGGGTAGCCATCGAGGTGTTCTCTTGGTGCTTTCTGCTGCTCGTAGCTGGCCTAGGTGCCCTTTGCCCTTTCGCCTTCTTGACCTGCCTCCTGAGGAGAGGGACAAGAAAGGGATTATGGGCATCTCATCTCTTTTTAGTTTGTAAGCCTTTGGGCCTTCGTTAAATTTAGAACATGTAACCCCCTTGCTCATGTTTTTCATTCTGTATTAACTGTACCTGTGTGGGATGTTTTTAATAAAAAGGGATGTTTGCCGGGATTTTCGTTCATGGGTGGACCCCGCGACAAGGAGCGAATCCTTGTTACTATTTAAGATAAACGTTTTTCGCCTGGCAACAGGCCTTGCCGTCCCCCTCACTTTGGCTCGACCATTCTCGTGCCCTTGGCGGAGGCAGGGATGAAGTGGGGCTTAGGCTCCTCATTCTATCTCCTTGCCGCCGCGGCTACAACCAAATCCGGACGCAGGAGATAATCCTTAGGTATAGGAAAAAAGGGAGCATGGTTACCTCGAGATAAAACGAGGTTTCACATGTCCCAGTTCCGTACCGAAATGCATGATAGAGGATGAAAGACTTATCTGGATCTGCAGCCCCCGGCAACCTTGTCTTGCCAAGGTTGGATCCTTCTACTTGCAGCCTTCGGCAACTCTGGTTTGCCAGGGGTCGGGACGCCGGTCTGTTCCCTTTCTTCCAAGTAGCTCAGCAGAAGTGCCCATGTGCCCTGCGAACCAAAGGAGGGCAGAAAATAACAGAGAGACGCGCACTCGACCTCTAGGCTGGGGTTAGTCGCCGCTAAGCACTATCAACCCTAACCGAGGGAGAGACTCAACTTAGCATGCATGCTATAACTTAGGGTGCCAGCGCTTTGTTTGTTTATGCTCAAGGTCTGCGCCTGGCTTTGTGCAGAGGGTTAGATGCCTTGCCGGCAAAGCTTGTACAAAAGGTGGCTTGCCGGGAGGCCCGGCAAGCCGCGCCTTATGGGTAAAACTTACAAAGATGCTCGATGTTCCAGGAGTTGCTCACTGGGACAGCATCTTCGGTCTCTAGGCGGACTGCGCCAGGCCTGGTGACTCGTATTACCCGATAAGGGCCTTCCCACTTTGGCGTCAACTTGTTGGAATTCTTGGCCGACTGAACGCGTTGAAGAACAAGGTCGCCTTCCTCAAAGCTTTGGGCATGGACCTTGCGGCTCTGGTAGCAGCACAAGGCCTGCTGGTAGCGTGCTGCTCTCACAGCCGCCCGAAGACGATCTTCCTCAAGGAGCGATGCGTCATCTTGCCGCAGCGGCTCTTGCTCAAGCTCATCATAAGCGAGCACTCGAGGTGACCCGGGGAGAACTGCCTCTGCCCCATATACTAGGGCAAAGGGTGTCTTGCTGGTGGCTCGATTTGGCATCGTCCTGATCGACCAAAAAACCGCCGGCAACTCATCAATCCAGCGCCTTCCCCTCTTGTGCAGCCTGTCAAAAGTCTTTGTTCTCAGGCCTCGCAACACTTCAGCATTTGGCCTCTCCGCTTGGCCGTTGCTCCGGGGGTGTGCCACGGAAGCAAAACAGACCTTGCTGCCGAGGTCTTGAATGTATTGCATGAAGGTGTGGCTTGTGAACTGCGTGCCGTTATCGGTGATGACTCTGTTTGGCACACCAAAACGGCAGACTAGTCCCTTGAAGAACTTGACGGCTGACTGTGTTGTCACCTTCCTCACCGGTTCCACCTCCGGCCACTTTGTGAACTTGTCGATTGCGATGTACAAGTACTCAAAGCCCCCGACAGCGCGGGGGAAGGGGCCCAGTATGTCGAGCCCCCAGACCAAAAATGGCCAGGAGAGAGGGATTGTTTGAAGTGCTTGGGCTGGTTGATGAAGCTTCTTTGAATGGAACTGGCACGCTTCACACTTGGATACTAGTGTCGTTGCATCCTGGAGGGCGGTGGGCCAGAAGAAGCCTTGCCGGAATGCCTTGCCGGCAAGGGCCCTTGACCCTATGTGGGAGCCACATATGCCTCCATGTATCTCTGTCAACAGCTCCAGTCCCTCCTCCCGGGGGATGCACTTCAATTTCACACCGTTCGGCCTTCTTCTGTTCAGGACTTCATCGACGAACTGGTACAGGGCAGACCGGCGGGCTACTCTTTCTGCTTCTTCCTGCTCCTCAGGAAGTTCCCCTGTCTGGAGGAAATGGACGCTATGTTGTGCCCATGCTGGATCCTGGTGCTTGACGGCAAGGACCAAAGGCATCTCTTCCGCCACGGGGGCAGCCGCCTCTACGGCCAGCGCTGGGTGCCTTGCCGGAGTCAGCCGTCCTTCGGCGGGCTCAGGATCCGCGGTAACACCCTTGCCGGCAGCCCCGGGGGGTTCAGTGGGAAAGTACTTGCCGGGGCCAGACTTCCTCCGCTTGTTCTGCTCTATTGGCTCGATGGATGGTTGAGTTAACCGAAGCAAAAAGGTACCTGGTTCCACAGGTAGCTTGAATGCAGCGCGCTTTGACAGGTAGTTAGCGATGTCGTTCTCCACTCGGGGAACGTGCTCCGCTTGTATACCGTCGAGGCGCTCCTCCAGTTTCCTCACCTCATCTACGTAGGCCTCCATCGACGGACTCTGATAATCCTTGTTAACTTGTCTGACGACAAGCTGTGAATCACCCCTGACGCGGAGCTTTTTCACTCCGAGGTCCGCCACGATCCTGAGACCGGCAAGCAGCCCCTCGTATTCAGCAGTGTTGTTTGTGGACATCTCCCTGGGAAAATGCATCTAGATCACATACTTGAGGTGCTCTCCGGTGGGTGCGACAAGCAGCACACCGGCACCGGCGCCTTGCAGCGAGAAAGCCCCATCAAAGTACATGATCTAGATGCGGCTTGCCTCCTTGCCGGGGAGAGCGGTCTCCTGGATTTCTTCGACGGGCGTTGAGGTCCATTCTGCAATGAACTCCGCCAAGACTCTGCTCTAGATTGTCGAGGTACTTTCAAACTTAAACCCAAAGCTTGACAATTCCAAGGCCCATTCCACAATCCTTCCGGTCGCATCTGGGTTGTGCAGTATCCGTTGCAACGGGAGGCGGGTGACGACGGTGATCTCATGGGCTTGGAAGTAATGATGCAGCTTCCTCGAGGCCATAAGGAGGCCGAAGCACAATTTCTGCACACCGGAGTACCTCGACCTAGCCCCCTACAAGAGGGAGCTGACAAAGTAAACCGGGTGCTGCATCATCTTCTTCTTCTACACCACTTCACTTGACTGTGCGGGCACCACCCCGTTGGCGTCAGACTCTGCCGGGGTCCTTGCCTCGCCGGCATCAGGCCCTGCCGGGGGAATCTCTGGCTTGCCATCCGCCGACCCTGCCATCGCCACTGCCTCCTCGTCGACCTCCCTCTGGGCCACCAGTGCGGCGCTGACCACTTGATTCGTTGCCGCTAGATACAGCAGCAACGGCTCTTGTGGTTTAGGCGCAACCAGTATTGGCGTGGAGGAAAGGTACTTCTTCAGATCCTGCAACGCCGCCTCGGCTTCTGGGGTCCACTCCATTGGGCCTGCCTTCTTCAATATTTTGAAAAAAGGAAGGGCGCGCTCGGCAGACTTGGAGATGAATCGGCTCATAGCAGCAACGCAGCCAGTGAGCCGACGCGCATCCTTGATCCGCTTGGGCGCCTCAATCTGCTCGATAGCCTTGATCTTGTCTGGGTTTGCCTCGATCCCGCGCTGCGACACAAAGAACCCGAGAAGCTTGCCGGACGGAACACCGAAGACACACTTCTCAGGGTTCAGCATGAGGTTGATCTTGCGCAGGTTGGCAAACGTCTCTTCTAGGTCTTGTACAAGAGTGGCCCTGTCCTTGGTTTTGACCACTATGTCATCCATGTATGCTTCCATATTTGTATGGAGCTGGGGTTCAAAACCAATTTGGACCGCTCATGCGAACGTCGAGCCAACACTCTTCAACCCGAAAGGCATCCGTAAAAAGAAATACGTACCACACGGGGTGATGAATGTTGTCTTCTCTTCATCTTCTCTTATCATGAAGATCTGGTGGTAGCCTGAGTAGGCGTCGAGGAATGACAACAGATCACACCCGGCCGTGGAGTCAACAATCTGGTCGATGCGCGGCAATGGGAAGGGGTCTTTGGGAAAGCCTTATTGATATCTGTGTAGTCAATACACAGCCTCCACTTCCCATTCGCCTTGTGCACCACCACCGGATTGGCCAACCACATCGGATGGAGCACTCCTCTCACCAAACCTGCCGCTTCCAACTTCCTGATCTCCTCTGTGATGTACTCCTGCCTTTCCAGAGCCTGCTTCCTGACCTTCTGCTTGACAGTCCGCGCATGAGGAGAGACAGCTAGGTGGTGCTCAATCTCCTCCCTGGGAACGCCAGGGATGACGAATGCTTGCCATGCAAACACGTCGACATTCTCCCATAGGAAGGTGACGAGCGCGCCTTCCTATTTGCTCTCGAGGGTGGAGCATATGGTGAAAGCCCCTCCCGTGCCATCCTCCCTAACGGACACCTTCTTGGTCTGCGGTGGCTCAATGCTGGATTTCTTGCTCTTGCCGGTGGAGCTCTCTCGCACATCCTAGACGGTAGCACAACACTCTGAAGAGGTGCGCTTGCCGGAGTGGGTGCGAGAGGTCTTGCCAGGCTTCTTCTTCCCTCCCGGGGCTTCAGCGGCAGGAGCAAGTGCCTAGGCGGCAGCTGCTGCGACTGCTTCCCGGTAGAGTTGGTCGGCGCAAATCAGCGCGTCCTTCTTGTCGGAGGGGACGGAGATGATGGTCAACGGCCCAGGCATCTTCAGCATGTTGTAGGCATAGTGCGACGCCGACATGAACTTATCTAGTGCCGGGCGGCCGAGGATCCCGTTGTAGGGCAAGGGGATCTCGGCCACATCGAACACGATCCTCTCCGTCCTGTGGTTCAACTCTCCTCCAAACGTCACGGGCAATGTGAGCTTTCCCTTCGGCTGGCTCCTCCCCGGATTGACCCCTTGAAACGTGTCCGTTTCCTCGAGGTCTCCATCGGGAATTTGCAACCTTTTGATCACGACGGGCGAGATCAAGTTCAGGCCGGCCCCACCGTCGACCAACATCTTGTTCCCCTTGAGGTTGCGTATCGTTGGTGAAACCAACAATGGCAAACACCCGACCGCGGTTGTGTGGTCAGGGTGGTCCTCGGCGTTAAAGATGAGGGGCGTGCTGGACCACTTCAGCGGCTTCTAAGCGTCGAACGACGGCTCCGCTGCTGTAATCTCACGCGCCCACTGCTTGAGCTGGCGGTGAGAAGTATGCAGCGAGGCGCCGCCATCGACGCACATGGCCTCCGTAGCCTTCTGGAACTCTTGCTCGCCGGACTCGTCGTCCTCGTCATGGTCATCGTCTTCTTGCTTCTTGTCACGGCCCCGGGCGGGCCTCTCTTGCTGGTGGTCCTTGCCGCGGTGGCCTCCTTGGCCGCCACGCTTCTTGCTGGATCCCTCGGCACCATCCTGACCCTTCTCCTTGTCCCGCCTCTCTTATTCAGCTTTTTGCTTCTCAGCAAGCAGCTCGACTTGTCGGCAGTTCTGGAGGTCGTGGCCCTTGGTGCGGTGGATCATGCAGTATTGCTTGTCGGAGCTTCCTGGCTTGTCGGCAGCTCCCAGGGCTCGGCAGGTGGCGCACCCGGCAATCTCCTTGCCGGGTTCGTCTACCTTGGCCTTCTTGGCAGCGCCGGTGCTGTCGGATACCTCAACGGCAAGCACGGTCTTGCCTTTGCGTTTCCTGTTGCGACGCCGACCCTTCTTCATCGGGGCGCGTGTCTTCATCAGTAGAGTCGGTTTCCGCGCCGGCATCCTCGCCGGGGTACTTCCTTCCCTCTTCAGCCCGAGCGCACATATCGGCCAGAACATAGAGCTCGGCCACATCCTTAACCTTGGTCATCGCCAACTCTTCGCGCATCTTGCGGTTGCACACGTTCTGATGTAACGCGCTGATCACGGTGGCGGGATGTGTTGGGGACCGTAGTAATTTCAAAAAAATTCCTACGCACATGCAAGATCATGGTGATGCATAGCAACAAGAGGGGAGAGTGTGTCCACGTACCCTCGTAGACCGAAAGCGCAAGCGTTAGCACAACGCGGTTGATGTAGTCGTATGTCTTCACGATCCGACCGATCAAGTACCGAACGCACGGCACCTCCGAGTTCAGCACACTTCAACTCGATGACGTCCCTCGAACTCCGATCCAACTGAGCTTTGAGGGAGAGTTCCGTCAGCACGACGGCGTGGTGACGATGATGATATTCTAAGGACGCAGGCCTTCGCCTAAGCACTGCTACGATATTATCGAGGTGGATTATGGTGGAGGGGGGCACCGCACACGGCTAAGAGATCCAAGGGATCAATTGTTTTCTCTATGGGGTGCCCCCCTCCTCCGTATATAAAGGGTGGGAGGAGGAGAGGGCCGGCCAAGGGGAGGAGGCGCGCCCAAGGGGGGCAATCCTACTCCAAGTAGGATTCCCCCCTCTTTCCTAGTCCAAGTAGAAGAGGGGAAGGAAAGGAAGGAGAAGGAGAAGGAAGGAGAGGGAGGAAAAGGAGGAAAGGGGGGCCGGCCCCCTAGTCCAATTCGGTTTGGGCTAGGGGCCGCGTGCCCTGCCTCCTCTCTTCCACCACTTGGCCCATGAGGCCCATTGCTTCTTCCTCGTATTCCTGTAACTCCTTGGTACCCCCGAAAATACCTGAATCACTCGGAACTTTTCCGATGTCCGAATATAGTCGTCCAATATATCGATCTTTACGTCTCGACCATTTCGAGACTCCTCGTCATGTCCCCGATCTCATCCGGGACTCCGAACTACCTTCGATACATCAAATCACATAAACTAATAATACAATCGTCATTGAACTTTAAGCGTGCGGACCCTATGGGTTCGAGAACTATGTAGACATGACCGAGACACGTCTCCGGTCAATAACCAATAGCAGAACCTGGATGCTCATATTGGCTCCCACATATTCTATGAAGATCTTTATTGGTCAAACCGCATGACAACATACGTTGTTCCCTTTGTCATTGGTATGTTACTTGCCCGAGATTCGATCGTCGGTATCTCAATACCTAGTTCAATCTCGTTACCGGCAAGTCTCTTTACTCGTTCCGTAATACATCAACCCGCAACTAACTCATTAGTTGCAATGCTTGCAAGGCTTATAATGATGTGCATTACCGAGTGGGCCCAGAGATACCTCTCCGACAATCGGAGTGACAAATCCTAATCTCGAAATACGCCAACCCAACAAGTACCTTCGAAGACACCTGTAGAGCACCTTTATAATCACCCAGTTACGTTGTGACGTTTGGTAGCACACAAAGTGTTCCTCCGGTAAACGGGAGTTGCATAATCTCATAGTCATAGGAACATGTATAAGTCATGAAGAAAGCAATAGCAACATACTAAATGATCAAGTGCTAAGCTAACGGAATGGGTCAAGTCAATCACATCATTCTCCTAATGATGTGATCCCGTTAATCAAATGACAATTCATGTATATGGTTAGGAAACTTAACCATCTTTGATTAACGAGCTAGTCAAGTAGAGGCATACTAGTGACACTATGTTTGTCTATGTATTCACACATGTATTATGTTTCCGGTTAATACAATTCTAGCATGAATAATAAATATTTATCATGAAATAAGGAAATAAATAATAACTTTATTATAGCCTCTAGGGCATATTTCCTTCAGTCTCCCACTTGCACTAGAGTCAATAATCTAGTTCACATCGCCATGTGATTTAACATCAATAGTTCACATCTTTATGTGGTTCACACCCATAGTTCACATCGATATGTGACCAACACCCAAAGGGTTTACTAGAGTCAGTAATGTAGTTCATATCGCTATGTGATTAACACCCAAAGAGTACTAAGGTGTGATCATGTTTTGCTTGTGAGATAATTTTAGTCAACGGGTCTGTCACATTCAGATCCGTAAGTATTTTGCAAATTTCTATGTCTACAATGCTCTGCACGGAGCTACTCTAGCTAATAGCTCCCACTTTCAATATGTATCAAGATTGAGACTTAGAGTCATCTGGATCAGTGTCAAAACTTGCCTCGACGTAACCCTTTACGACGAACCTTTTGTCACTTCCTTAATCGAGAAACATATCCTTATTCCACTAAGGATAATTTTGACCGCAGTCCAGTGATCTACTCCTAGATCACTATTGTACTCCCTTGCCAAACTCAATGGTAGGGTATACAATAGATCTGGTACACAGCATGGCATACTTCATAGAACCTATGGCTGAGGCATAGGGAATGACTTTCATTCTCTTTCTATCTTCTGTCGTGGTCGGGCTTTGAGTCTTACTCAATTTCACACCTTGTAACACAGCCAGGAACTCTTTCTTTGACTGTTCCATTTTGAACTACTTCAAAATCTTGTCAAGGTATGTACTCATTGAAGAAACCTATCAAGCGTCTTGATCTATCTCTATAGATCTTGATGCTCAATATGTAAGCAGCTTCACCGAGGTCTTTCTTTGAAAAACTCCTTTCAAACACTCCTTTATGCTTTGCAGAATAATTCTACATTATTTCCGATCAACAATATGTCATTCACATATACTTATCAGAAATGTTGTAGTGCTCCCACTCACTTTCTTGTAAATACAGGCTTCACCGCAAGTCTGTATAAAACTATATGCTTTGATCAACTTATCAAAGCATATATTCCAACTCCGAGATGCTTGCACCAGTCCATAGATGGATCACTGGAGCTTGCATATTTTGTTAGCACCTTTAGGATTGACAAAACCTTCTGGTTGCATCATATACAACTCTTCTTTCATAAATCCATTAAGGAATGTAGTTTTGTTTATCCATTTGCCAGATTTCATAAAATGCGGCAATTGCTAACATGATTCGGACAGACTTAAGCATAGATACGAGTGAGAAACTCTCATCGTAGTCAACACAGTGAACTTGTCGAAAACCTTTTGCGACAATTCTAGCTTTGTAGATAGTAACACTACTATCAGCGTCCGTCTTCCTCTTGAAGATCCATTTAATCTCAATGGCTCGCCGATCATTGGGCCAGTCAATCAAAGTCCATACTTTGTTCTCATACATGGATCCCATCTCAGATTTCATGGCCTCAAGCCATTTTGCGGAATCTGGGCTCATCATCGCTTCCTCATAGTTCGTAGGTTCGTCATGGTCAAGTAACATGACCTCGAGAACAGGATTACCGTACAACTCTGGTGCGGATCTCACTCTGGTTGACCTACGAGGTTCGGTAGTAACTTGATCTGAAGCTTCATGATCATCATCATTGGCTTCCTCACTAATTGGTGTAGGTGTCACAAGAACCAGTTTCTGTGATGAACTACTTTCAAATAGGGGAGCAGGTACAGTTACCTCATCAAGTTCTACTTTCCTCCCACTCACTTCTTTCGTGAGAAACTCCTTCTCTAGAAAGGATCTGTTATAAGCAACGAATATCTTGCCTTCGGATCTGTGATAGAAGGTGTACCCAACTGTCTCCTTTGGGTATCCTCTGAAGACACATTTCTCCGATTTGGGTTTGAGCTTACCAGGTTGAAACTTTTTCACATAAGAATCGCAACCCCAAATTTTAAGAAACGACAACTTTGGTTTCTTGCCAAACCATAGTTCATATGGTGTCATCTCAACGGATTTAGATGGTGCCCTATTTAACGTGAATACAGCTGTCTCTAATGCATAACCCCAAAACGATAGTGGTAAATCGGTAAGAGACAACATAGATTGCACCATATCTAATAAAGTACGGTTACGATGTTCGGACACACCATTACGCTGTGGTGTTCCAGGTGGCATGAGTTTGTGAAACTATTCCACATTGTTTTAATTGAAGACCAAACTCGTAACTCAAATATTCGCCTCTGCGATCAGATCATAGAAACTTTATTTTCTTGTTACGATGATTTTTCACTTCACTCTGAAATTCTTTGAACTTTTCAAATGTTTCAGACTTATGTTTCTTTAAGTAGATATACCCATATCTGCTCAAATCATCTATGAAGGTCAGAAAATAATGATACCCGCCGCGAGCCTCAACACTCATCGGACCTCATACATCAGTATGTATTATATCCAATAAGTCAGTTGCTCGCTCCATTGTTCCTGGAGAACGGAGTCTTAGTCATCTTTGCCCATGATGCAAGGTTCGCAAGAATTAACTTATTCATAATCAAGTGATTCCAAAAGCCCATCAGCATGGATTTTCTTCATGCGCTTTACACCAATATGACCTAAACGGCAGTGCCACAAATAAGTTGCACTATCATTATTAACTTTGCATCTTTTTGTCTTCAATATTATGAATATGTGTATCACTATGATCGAGATCCAACAAACCATTTTCATTGGGTGTATAACCATAGAAGGTTTTATTCATGAAAATAGAATAACAATTATTCTCTAACTTAAATGAATAACCGTATTGCAATAAACATGATCAAATCATATTCTTGCTCAACGCAGACACCAAATAACATTTATTTAGGTTCAACACTAATCCTGAAAGTATAGGGAGTGTGCGATGATGATCATATCATTCTTGGAACTACTTCCAACACACATCGTCACTTCACCCTTAACTAGTCTATGTTCATTCTGCAACTCCCGTTTGAAGTTACTACTCTTAGCAACTGAACTAGTATCAAATACCGAAGGGTTGCTATAAACACTAGTAAAGTACACATCAATAACATGTATATCCAATATACCTTTGTTCACCTTGCCATCCTTCTTATCCGCCAAATACTTGGGGCAGTTCCGCTTCCAGTGACCAGTCCCTTTGCAGTAGAAGCACTCAGTCTCAGGCTTAGGTCCAGACTTGGGCTTCTTCACTTGAGCAGCAACTTTCTTGCCGTTCTTCTTGAAGTTCCCCTTTTTCCCTTTACCCTTTTTCTTGAAACTAGTGGTCTTGTCAACCATCAACACTTGATGCTTTTCTTGATTTCTACCTTCGTTGATTTCAGCATCACGAAGAGCTTGGGAATCGTTTCCATTATCCCTTGCATATTATAGTTCATCATGAAGTTCTAGTAACTTGGTGATAGTGACTAGAGAACTCTGTCAATCACTATCTTATCTGGAAGATTAACTCCCACTTGATTCAAGTGATTGTAGTACTCTCAGACATTCTGAGACATGCTCACTAGCTGAGCTACTCTCCTCCATCTTGTAGGCAAAGTACCTGTCAAAGGTCTCATACCTTTCGATACAGGCATGAGTATGAAATACCAATTTCAACTCTTGGAACATCTTATATGCTCCGTGGCGTTCAAAACAATTTTGAAGTCCCGGTTCCAAGCCGTAAAGCATGGTGCACTAAACTATCAAGTAGTCATCATACCGAGCTTTTGTCAAAACATTCATAACGTCTGCGTCTGCTCCTGCAACAGTTCTGTCACCTAGCGGTGCATCAAGGACATAATTCTTCTGTGCAGCAATGAGGATAATCCTCAGATCACGGATCCAATCCGCATCATTGCTACTAACATCTTTCAACTTAGTTTTATCTAGGAACATATCAAAATAAACAGGGAGCAACATCGCAAGCTATTGATCTACAACATAGATATGCTAATACTACCAGGACTAAGTTCATGATAAATTAAAGTTCAATTAATCATATTACTTAAGAACACCCACTTAGATAGACATCTCTCTAATCATCTAAGTGATCACGTGATCCAAATCAACTAAACCATAACTGATCATCACGTGAAATGGAGTAGCTTTCAATGGTGAACATCACTATGTTGATCATATCTACTATATGATTCACGCTCGACCTTTCGGTCTCAGTGTTCCGAGGCCATATCTACATATGCTAGGCTCGTCAAGTTTAACCTGAGTATTTTGCGTGTGCAAAACTAGCTTGCACCCATTGTAGATGGACGTAGAGCTTATCACACCCGATCATCACATGGTGTCTGGGCACGACGAACTTTGGCAACGGTGCATACTCAGGGAAAACACTTTTATCTTGAAATTTAGTGAGAGATCATCTTATAATGCTACCGTCAATCAAAGCAAGATAAGATGCATAAAAGATAAACATCACATGCAATCAATATAAGTGATATGATATGGCCATCATCATCTTGTGCTTGTGATCTCCATCTCCGAAGCACCGTCATGATCACCATCGTCACCGGCGCGACACCTTGATCTCCATCGTAGCATCGTTGTTGTCTCGCCAACTATTGCTTCTACGACTATCGCTACCGCTTAGTGATAAAGTAAAGCAATTACATGGTGATTGCATTGCATAAAATAAAGCGACAACCATATGGCTCCTGCCAGTTGCCGATAACTCGGTTATAAAACATGATCATCTCATACAATAAAATATAGCATCATGTCTTGACCATATCAAATCACAACAAGCCCTGCAAAAACAAGTTAGACGTCCTCTACTTTGTTGTTGCAAGTTTTACGTGGCTGCTACGGGCTGAGAAAGAACCGTTCTTACCTACGCATCAAAACCACAATGATAGTTCGTCAAGTTAGTGATGTTTTAACCTTCTCAAGGACCGGGCATAGCCACACTCGGTTCAACTGAAGTTGGAGAAACTGACACCCGCTAGTCACCAGTGTGCAAAGCACGGCAGTAAAACCAGTCTCACGTAAGCGTACGCGTAATGTCGGTCCAGGCCGCTTCATCCAACAATACCGCCGAACCAAAGTGTGACCTGCTGGTAAGCAGTATGACTTGTATCGCTCACAACTCACTTGTGTTCTACTCGTGCATATAACATCAACGCATAAAACCTGGCTCGGATGCCACTGTTGGGGAACGTAGTAATTTCAAAAAAATTCCTATGCACACGCAAGATCATGGTGATGCATAGCAACGAGAGGGGAGAGTATGTCCATGTACCCTCGTAGACCAAAAGCGGAAGCGTTAGCACAACGCAGTTGATGTAGTCGTACGTCTTCACGATCCGACCGATCAAGTACCGAACGCACGGCACCTCCGAGTTTAGCACACGTTCAACTCGATGACGTCCCTCGAACTCCGATCCAGCCGAGCTTTGAGGGAGAGTTTCGTCAGTAAGACGGCGTCGTGACGATGATGATATTCTACCGACACAGGGCTTCGCCTAAGCACCGCTACGATATTATCGAGGTGGATTATGGTGGAGGGGGGCACCGCACACGGCTAAGAGATCCAAGGGATCAATTGTTTTCTCTATGGGGTGCCCCCTCCTCCGTATATAAAGGGGGGAGGAGGAGAGGGCCGACCAAGGGGAGGAGGCGCGCAAGGGGGGCAATCCTACTCCAAGTAGGATTCCCCCCTCTTTCCTAGTCCAAGTAGGAGAGGGGAAGGAAGGGAAGGAGAAGGAGAAGGAAGGAGAGGAAGGAAAAGGAGGAAAGGGGGGCCGGCCCCCTAGTCCAATTCGGTTTGGGCTAGGGGGGCCGCACGCCCTGCCTCCTCTCTTCCACCACTTGGCCCATGAGGCTCATTGCTTCTTCCTCGTATTCCCGTAACTCCCGGGTACCCCCGAAAATACCCGAATCACTAGGAACCTTTCCGATGTCCGAATATAGTCGTCCAATATATCAAACTTTACGTCTCGACCATTTTGAGACTCCTCGTGAGTTCCCCGATCTCATCCGGGACTCCGAACCACCTTCGGTACATCTAATCACGTAAACTCATAATACAATCGTCATCGAACTTTAAGCGTGCGGACCCTACGGGTTTGAGAACTATGTAGACATGACTGTCGTGGTATTCTCACGGGGGCCTTGCGAGTCGAAAGATGCCACAAGGGCTTATTGTGAGGGTAAGACTGCTGCTCATAGGCCCGGGAGCGGGTATGCGAGTAGCACGCGCTACTTTACCCAGGTTCGGGGCTCTCCGGAGAGATAATACCCCTACTCCTACATGTCTGAGTATCTGTAGTATATCTGGTACAGAGTTGCTCCTGGAGCTGTATCTGAGCTCAGTGCCATAGGCATCTGGCTTTGTATATGCATATGAGCACAAGTGTGTGCATGGCCGCAAGTGCATGAGCATGCATGCGTGAGTGTGTGGGAGTGCGAGTCCATCCTGGATGGATGGATGGATGCTCATATATATAGGCTTGAGGGGTAGCTTAGGATGTAAGCTAGGTAGGTATGGTAGCTAGGCATGGTGGGGTGTCACACTTGTCCCCTGGGTCACTTCATGAATAATGCCCAGGGACAAGTGACATTGTACATGATGGCGTCGCGGTACAGTTGTCTCGTCTGTGGTATGGCCGTCTCGTCGGGGTCTTGTCGGTGTCGGGTCGAGCTGCAGTCGGCAGCTGGCTGATTGGCGCAGTCGGCAGCCGGCTGGTCGCCGCAGTCGGACGGGGAGCCGGCAGGAGCGGCCGGGCAGTCGGACTGAGGGGGTTTGCTAGCCCCGATGTCTTGAATTATTGTCTCGCCATCTTCAGGGTACCCGTGGTCAGTTACTCCGTCAATGACCGAGACACGTCTCCGGTCAATAACCAATAGCGAAACCTGGATGCTCATATTGGCTCCCACATATTCTACGAAGATCTTTATCGGTCAAACCGCATAACAACATACGTTGTTCCCTTTGTCATTGGTATGTTACTTGCCCGAGATTCGATCGTCAGTATCTCAATACCTAGTTCAATCTCGTTAACGGCAAGTCTCTTTACTCGTTCCTTAATACATCATCCCGCAACTAACTCATTAGTTGCAATGCTTGCAAGGCTTGTAATGATGTGCATTACCGAGTGGGCCCAGAGATACCTCTCCGACAATCGGAGTGACAAATCCTAATCTCGAAATACACCGACCCAACAAGTACCTTCGGAGACACATGTAGAGCACCTTTATAATCACCATCTCCCTTATGGGTAAATCCCCATAATAAAGAGACAACTTTCGTGTAGTTTGTGATTTGATGTTACTGTTTAGATTTTCTCTCCGAGAAAGATGGTGTTTCACGATCAGTATTGGAAATGAACGGATTAGTGGTGGAACGTGCGGAACCACATATTGGATCACTCCAGTGCGGCACGAAGCCGCTGGGGTAGCGATCTATTCTTCGTTTTCTCCAAATTGGCCAGTTACGTAGTGACGTTTGGTAGCACACAAAGCGTTCCTCCGGTAAACGGGAGTTGCATAATCTCATAGTCATAGGAACATGTATAAGTCATGAAGAAAGCAATAGCAACATACTAAACGATCAAGTGCTAAGCTAACGGAATGGGTCAAGTCAATCACATCATTCTCCTAATGATGTGATCCCGTTAATCAAATGAAAACTCATGTCTATGGTTAGGGAACTTAACCATCTTTGATTAACGAGCTAGTCAAGTAGAGGCATACTAGTGACACTATGTTTGTCTATGTATTCACACATGTATTATGTTTCCGGTTAATACAATTCTAGCATGAATAATAAACATTTATCATGAAATAAGGAAATAAATAATAACTTTATTATTGCCTCTAGGATGAACGTCGAGGATGTTGTACTGCACCCGGCTAAATCTCTGGATGTACTTGCGCTGGGTTTCCCCTTCCTTCTGGGGGATGATATGCAAATCACTGGCCTGGCCATGAGCTTGGTGGCCTCCAGTGAAGGCGCCAACGAACTCATGGCACAGATCTGACCAAGAAGAAATGGAATCCGTCGGCAAGTGCATCAACCAAGACATGACATTGGGCTTTAGTGCTAATGGGAAGTAATTGGCAAGTACCTTGTCGTCGCGAGCTCCGACAGCCTACATCTCGATGGTGTAGATGCTGAGGAACTCTGACAGATGGGTCTTGCCAGTGTACTTCTCGCCGACGTCGGGCTTGAACGTGTGGTGGGACGGCCACTGGAACTGCCGCAGCTCACGGGTAAAGGTTGGGCAGCCCACCTCGTAAGGTAGGCCGCCGGAGCCCCCCGGTGCTGGGTGGTCCATAGCGGGTCCCGCCCGCTTGTCCGACTGGTGGCGTGTATCACGCTGGCGCTCGATAGTGGTCCGAGCATCTTCGTGAGCTCGCTCTCGAAGAACTTGGCGTTGGTCGCGGTGGGTCCGTGGATCGAACGATGCTATGGAAATATTATCACAAGCGTCATCGCGATGGACCGACACCCGTGGTGGCTGGCGTGGAGGAGGAGAGTGCACCGTGGCCGCAGCACCCCCGGCCTCTCCACCGCTGGCATGCCGTGGTTCGATGGAGCGCCGGCCCGAAGGCCCCCCGGTCGCGGATCATCTTTATTGGCGACGGCGACGAGGCTCCGGATGGTGGCTCTCCACTCGTCGGTCTTCTCCGCAGCAGGAGGGAAGTCGAGGAGCAGTTGCGCGTGCCGAAGCTTCCGCTGGCGTGGGTGGCGGTGACAGCTGCGTGGACCGTGGCGCACTTCAACCCCTAACTACGTAGAAGGAGCTCCACCACGGCCCAGCGGTTGCGTGCAATTTTCGCCAGCACTTCGGCGAGCATGCTGGACTCCTTCGTCCCGTGGATGATGCACAGGGCTCTTCCCACGGCGGTGTTCGGGGTCTCCAGCGTGGCGCTGCTCGCCGCGCGCACCCTGGGAAGAGCGCACTGTGGGCGCCGGCGTGGGCGTCTTGGAGGCTGCTGCGCCGCCCGCGGGCGGCACAACGACACTCTTGGAGGGCCCCGCGCCGCCTGCGGGGGGCCCAGCTCTGTCTTCGGATTTGGTGGCGTGCGGCCCGTCGCGTGGCGCACGAACGACGCCGCTCGCCAGGCTCTGACTGCCAGAGCGATGCTGGTGCTCGCGGACTACGGCCCGGGTCCTATCCGCGACCGGACCGCTGCTCGCCCGCACTGGCACGGGCCGTTCGGCTCCTGACGAGCCGACCACCGCGATCGTCTTCTTCTTGGGAGCCATGGCGATGAAGAACTGCTAGGCTAACTACTAGACCAGATTCTCACAATAGCGCCCCCTACCTGGCGCGCCAAAGATGTCGATGGGAAACGACAACTATGGGATCACGGAAATCCCTACTACGGTTACCGGGGCGCAGGGTTGTATGAAGAGCCGAGATAATAGTCAGCACGAGGATCATTTACCCAGGTTCGGGCCGCGAGGATGCGTAAAACCCTAGTCCTGCTTTGGTGGATGTATTGAGTGTTCTTGAGCTCTCCAACTAGCTATGGTGGCTGTGTAGTTCAAAAGAGCTGAATCCCTCTCGAGTACGCCATGGGCCTCCTTTTATACTCGAAAGGGGCAGCCACAGTGGCACACAGGAGGTGGAAAGGCCTACAGTACTACGAGCTTATCGCCCGTATTACAGGACAAGATGCATTTAATACACCGCTGAGGTGTCCCCTGGCTTTATCGGGGACGGGAGCGAGGCCCGTCCCGTCCGTCGCAGCTCCTCCTCGCTTCGACACGCGCCCTGGCCAGCGAAGCGTGCGGTGCCATGTAGGCAGGCAGGCAGCTGAGGTGGCGCGGTGGTAGGGTCTTCACGAAGATCTGCATGCCGCCACGCAGGTGCCAGCCCAACTGGTTGGGCTGGCAGCTGCATGCGAACGGCGGTGGAAAACTTGGCTGGCGCAGGCCTGGCAGTGGCCCCGCTGATGTCCTCGGCAAGGGCCTTGCCGGGGGCCCGGCAAGGGTCTTGCCGTGGCGCGTAGTCGTCCCCGGCAAGCATCTTGCCGGGGGTCTTGTGGCTTTCCTCGGCAAGGATTTCGCCAAGGGTCGCCGTCTTCTGGTCCTCATTTGATCTCATGTCTCTATGATCTTGACAAAGATCTGCATGCCATCACAGAGGTGCCTCCCGAGCCCTGGTCCAACCGTAGTTAGTTGGGTTGGAACTCGTGGGCTCAAGGGTGGCTCGCTCTGTTGGTGTTTGGGAAAGTTGCCCCGGCAAGGTTCTTGCCGGGGCCGCGGAGGCCTGCCCCGGCAAGGGCCTTGCCGGAGGACTCCACCCCGCCCCTTTGCTGCCTTGTGTTTCTGGTCTTGGCGTTGCCTTGATCGTCTTGTGTTGGGCTTCGGCTTCTCTCCGACTTCCCTCCTTTGCCCTTCTACGTGTGGCCGCGGCGCATGGCTCTGACTGCCCGTGCACAAGTAAAGGGGTCGAAAGGAGAGCCCCTACTTTTGTACACCGACACGGCGGATCTCCGGTAGGGGGTCCCGAACTGTGCGTCTAAGGTTGATGGTAACAGGAGACGGGGGACACAATGTTTACCCAGGTTCGGGCCCTCTCTATGGAGGTAATACCCTACTTCCTGCTTGATTGGTCTTGGTGAATATGAGTATTACAAGAGTAGATCTACCACGAGATCGTAATGGCTAAAACCCTAAAAGTCTAGCCTGTATGACTATGATTATGATTCTTGCCTCTACGGACTAAGCTCTCCGGTTTATATAGACACCGGAGGGGACTAGGGTTGTACAAAGTCGATTACAGAGAAAGAAATCTTCATATCAGGACGCCAAGCTTGCCTTCCACGCCAAGGAGAGTCCTATCCAGACACGGGAGAGAGTCTTCGGTCTTGTATCTTCACAGCCCATCAGTCCGGCCCACGTATCATAGTCCGGACGCCCGAGGACCCCCTTAATCAAGGACTCCCTCATGTACCCAACAGTTTCTTTTGGGTATCCTATGAAGACGCACTTCTTTGATTTGGGTTCGAGCTTATCAAGTTGAAGCTTTTTCACATAAGCATCGCAGCCCCAAACTTTAAGAAATGACAACTTAGGTTTCTTGCCAAAGCACAGTCCATATGGTGTTGTCTCAATGGATTTAGATGGTGCCGTATTTAACGTGAATGCAGCTGTCTCTAAAGCATAACCCCAAAACGATAGTGGTAAATCGGTAAGAGACATCATAGATCGCACCATATCTAATAAAGTACGATTACGACGTTCAGACACACCATTACGCTATGGTGTTCCAGGTGGCGTTAGTTGTGAAACTATTCCACATTGTTTCAAATGAAGACCAAACTCGTAACTCAAATATTCGCCTCCGCGATCAGATCATACAAACTTTATTTTCTTGTTACGATAATTTTCCACTTCACTCTGAAGTTCTTTGAACTTTTCAAATGTTTCAGACTTATGTTTCATCAAGTAGATATACCCATATCTGCTCAAATCATCTGTGAAGGTCAGAAAATAACGATACCCGCCTCGAGCCTCAACACTCATTGGACCGCATACATCAGTATTATTATTTCCAATAAGTCAGTGGCTCTCTCCATTGTTCCGGAGAACAGAGTCTTAGTCATCTTGCCCATGAGGCATGGTTCGCAAGCATCAAGTGATTCCAAAAGCCCATCAGCATAGAGTTTCTTCATGCTCTTTACACCAATATGACCTAAACGGTAGTGCCACAAATAAGTTGCACTATCATTATTAACTTTGCATCTTTTGGCTTCAATATTATGAGTATGTGTATCACTACGATCGAGGCTCAACAAAAATAGACCACTAATCAAGGGTGCATGACCATAAAAGATATTACTCATATAAATAGAACAACCATTATTCTCTGGTTTAAATGAATAACTGTCTCGCATCAAACAAGATCCAGATATAATGTTCATGCTCAACGCTGGCACCAAATGACAATTATTTAGGTCTAAAACTAATCCCGAAGGTAGATGTAGAGGTAGCGTGCCGACGGCGATCACATCGACCTTGGAACCATTTCCGACACGCATCGTCACCTCGTCCTTAGCCAATCTTCGTTTAATCCATAGCCCCTGTTTTGAGTTGCAAATATGAGCAACAGAACCAGTATCAAATACCCAGGCGCTACTACGAGCATTAGTAAGGTACACATCAATAACATGTATATCAAATATACCTTTCACTTTGCCATCCATCTTATCCGCCAAATACTTGCGGCAGTTCCGCTTCCAGTGACCAGTCCCTTTGCAATAGAAGCACTCAGTTTCAGGCTTAGGTCCAGACTTGGGCTTCTTCCTGGGAGCAGCAACTTGCTTGCTATTCTTCTTGAAGTTCCCCTTCTTCCCTTTGCCCTTTTTCTTGAAACTAGTGGTTTTGTTCACCATCAACACTTGATGTTCCTTCTTGATTTCTACCTCCGCAGCCTTAAGCATTGAGAAGAGCTCAGGAATTGTCTTTTCCATCCCTTGCATATTATAGTTCATCATGAAGCCTTTATAGCTTGGTGGCAGTGATTAAAGAACTCTGTCAATGACACTATCATCCGGAAGATTAACTCCCAGTTGAGTCAAGTGGTTATGGTACCCAGACATTCTGAGTATGTGTTCACTAACAGAACTGTTCTCCTCCATCTTGCAGTTATAGAACTTGTTGGAGACTTCATATCTCTCAACTCGGGCATTTGCTTGATTAACTTCAACTCTTGGAACATCTCATATGCTCCATTACGTTCAAAATGTCTTTGAAGTCCTGATTCTAAGCCGTAAAGCATGGCACACTGAACTATCGAGTAGTCATCAGATTTAGCTTGCCAAATGTTCATAACGTCCGGAGTTGCTCCTGCGGCAGGCCTTGCACCTAGCGGTGCTTCCAGGACGTAATTCTTCTGTGCAGCAATGAGGATAATCCTCAAGTTACGGACCCAGTCCGTGTAGTTGCTACCATCATATTTCAACTTAGCTTTCTCTAGGAACGCATTAAAATTCAAGGGAACGGTAGCACGGACCATTGATCTACAACAACATAGATATGCAAAAACTATCAGGACTAAGTTCATGATAAATTAAAGTTCAATTAATCATATTACTTAAGAACTCCCACTTAGATAGACATCCCTCTAGTCATTTGAATGATCACGTGATCCATATCAACTAAACCATGTCAGATCATCACGTGAGATGGAGTAGTTTTCAATGGTGAACATCTCTATGTTGAGCATATCTACTATATGATTCACGTCCGACCTTTCTGTCTCAGTGTTCCGAGGCCATATCTGTCTATGCTAGGCTCGTCAAGTTTAACCTGAGTATTCTGCATGTGCAAAACAGTCTTACACCCATTGTATGTGAACGTAGAGCTTATCACACCCGATCATCACGGGGTGTCTCGGCACGACAAACTGTAGCAACGATGCATACTCAGGGAGAACACTTATACCTTGAAATTTAGTGAGGGGTCATCTTATAATGCTACCGTCGTACTAAGCAAAATAAGATGCATAAAAGATAAACATCACATGCAATCAAAATATGTGACATGATATGGCCATCATCATCTTGTGTTTTTGATCTCCATATACAAAGCACCGTCATGATCTCCATCGTCACCGGCTTGACACCTTGACCTCCATTGTAGCATCGTTGTCGTCTCACCAACTATTGCTTCTACAACTATCGCTACCACATAGTGATAAAGTAAAGCAATTACATGGCGATTGCATTTCATACAATAAAGAGACAACCATAAGGCTCCTGCCAGTTGCCGATAACTTCTACAAAACATGATGATCTCATACAATAACGTATATCACATCATCTCTTGACCATATCACATCACGACATGCCCTACAAAAACAAGTTAGACGTCCTCTACTTTGTTGTTGCAAGTTTTACGTGGCTGCTACGGGCTTCTAGCAAGAACCGTTCTTACCTATGCATCAAAACCACAACGATTTTTCGTCAAGTCTGCTATTTTAACCTTCAACAAGGATCGGCTGTAGTAAAACTTGATTCAACTAAATTTGGAGAAACAGACACCCGCCAGCCACCTTTATGCAAAACTAGTTGCATGTCTGTCGGTGGAACCGGTCTCATGAACGTGGTCATGTAAGGTTGGTCCGGGCCACTTCATCCAACAATACTACCGAATCAAAATAAGACGTTGGTGGTAAGTAGTATGACTATTATCGCCCACAACTCTTTGTGTTCTACTCATGCATATCATCCACGCATAGACCTGGCTCGGATGCCACTGTTGGGGAACGTAGCATGTAATTTCAAAAAAATTCATACGATCACGCAAGATCTATCTAGGAGATGCATAGCAACGAGAGGGGGAGAGTGTGTCCACGTACCCTCGTTGACCGAAAGCGGAAGCGTTAGGTTAATGCGGTTGATGTAGTAGAACGTCTTCGCGATCCAACCGATCAAGTACCGAACGTACGGCACCTCCGAGTTCAGCACACGTTCAGCTCGATGATGTCCCTCGAACTCTTGATCCAACAGAGGGTCAAGGGAGAGTTTCGTCAGCACGACGGCGTGGTGACAGTGATGGTGATGTGATCCGCGCAGGGCTTCGCCTAAGCACTCTGACGCTATGACCGGAGGAGTAAACTGTGGAGGGGGGCACCGCACATGGCTAAGAGAATAACTGTTGTGCTTTGGGGTGCCCCATGCCCCCCTATATAAAGGAGGAGAGGGAGGAAGCCGGGCGCGCCATAGGGGGGAAACCGACTAGGACTCCCAATCCTAGTCGGCCCCCCTTTCCTTTCTTTCGCAGGAGGAAAAGGGAATGAGAGGGAGAGGTAGAGGGAAAGAGGAAAGGGGGCCGCGCCCCCCTCCCCCTTGTCCAATTCGGACTCCCTTGGGGGCGCTCCCTACCCCTTGCGGGCTCCCATCTCTCTCCCCTATGGCCCATTAAGGCCCATTACTTCCCCGGGGGGTTCCAGTAACCCCTCGGTACTCCGAAAAATACCCGACCCACTCCGAAACCATTCTGGTGTCCGAATACTATCGTCCAATATATCAATCTTTACCTCTCGACTATTTTGAGACTCCTCGTCATGTCCGTGATTTCATCCGGGACTCCGAACAATATTCGGTCACGAAAACACATAACTCATAATACAAATCGTCATCGAACGTTAAGCGTGCGGACCCTACGGGTTCGGGAACTATGTAGACATGACCGAGACACACTACAAAAAAAGACACATCCGTGACATTTTGGGCCGAACGAAATTTTTTTCTGTCATACTTATGACACTTCTATGACAATAATTGTGACAAAGCACGGTATCATCATAGATGTGGTGGGGTCCTACTTCTATGACAAAAAATCATGACAGAAAATGGGCTTTTCGTCCTGGGCGGGCCGGAGACGCAGCTGCATGACATTCTTTGGACCGTCCATGATGGAAAAAACCGTGGTAGAAGCGAGGGCGAGGAAAATATCGGGGTGTTCCCGGTTACGGTGGGTGGTCGGGGCCAAGCGATGCGCGTTTCTCTCGTACACGCACGCGCGTGGGTGCGAGGCGTTGGGCTCTAACTGAACCCGAGCGAGGCGTTGGGCTCTAACTGAACCCGAGCGATTGCACTGCAGGCTACGTGTTACTGAACCCGAGCGATCGATCGATGGCTGTTAACTGAACCCGATCGAGCGATTCCTTCGCTACTGCTGCTAACTGAAGTAGATCGATGCTGCCTCTGGATGAACAGTGAGCGTTGCTGGGGGGGTTTGGATGAACAGTTCCCGGTGGGGGTGGATGAACAGGACCCCGTGGTGTTGCCTCTGGATGAACAGTGAGCGTTGCTGGGGGGTTGGATGAACAGTTCCCGATGGGGGTGGATGAACAGGACCCCGTGGTGTTGCCTCTGGATGAACAGGACCCCGAACGATCGAGCTGGTTGGGGCTGGATGAACAGGACCCCGTGGAGGGATGGATGAACAGGACCACCCCGTGGAGGGCAGGATGAACAGTAGACGATGGAGGGCTGGATGAACAGTAGCCCGTGGAGGGGTGGTGGAACAGGAGCCCGTGGAGAGGGCTGGTTGAACAGTAGCCGGTGGAGTAGCGCGCGGTGGAGGCTAGATGAACAGTCATAGGTGGAGGCTGGAGGAGGTCGACGGTGGATGAACAGTAGCCCGTGGAGGCTGGAGGGGGTCAACCGTGGAGATGAACATTATCCCGTGGAGTCCCGTGTTGCGGTACGCCACACCCCTCCCGATGAACAGGACCCCTGTTTCGACCGTAGCACTCCAACACAAGTCCGTTTCCTCCGTTTTGCGGTACGCCACACTCCTCCCGATCAACAGGACCCCCGTTTCGACCGTAGGAGGTCCGTTTCCTCCGTTTTGCGGTACGCCAGACCCCTCCCGATGAACAGGATCCCGTTTCGAACGTGGCCGGTCGAACACAAGGCCGTTTCCTCTGTTCTGCGGTACGCCAGACCTCGTTTGCATCGGCTGTTCCGTCCAAGCCGGTTGGCTCCCACGCGTTCCGTTGCCTCCCGATGAACACGACGCATTCCGTTGCCTCCCCATGAACACGACGACGACGCAGTTTCTCCGTTCCGACCCGGCCATGTACACGAGGCCTGGCCGTACGTATGCATGAGTAGGCGTTCGAGACCCCTCCCGTATGGACGTACGTGGCCGTATTTTCTTTCTTGCACACTGGCCGTTGTACGTACGTGTACATGCTACATGCGCGCCTCAACTACGACACGTGCGCGCTCTACATCGACCAGTATGTACGTACACGTTCACGACCAGAATGACAACGCTACGTACGCTTCGACCAGGTGGGTCCCGACTATTAGGCACTTCCTTGCGTGCGAAGATATAGCTGGTGGGTCCCAGCAGTCAGAGGGGCGAATCTTTTTTTTCTCAGACGCACTTCCTTGCGTGCGAGATGTAGCTGGTGGGTCCCAGCAATCAGGGGGAAACATTTTTTCGCGAAATACGGTGGCCCGTCCGGTGGGTCCCCGTTGTTAGGTACAGGAAAAATTATTTTGCACGTAATAAGGAGGCAGTTCCTTGCGGCTGCCGTGGACCCAGCTGTCAGCCTCTCCACGTACAGTACTCTTCCGATGGAAGTCGGTCCTTGACCACATTGACCACGCCACGCCGAGAGCACCAAGGCGGTGGACGACGGCGAGGCCTAGGAAGGGGACGACGCGGAGCCAGGGAAGACGCGGCAATGGATGGCCACGCGTAGAGGAGTATGAGGGTTCACTGGTTCGCTGTGGTGTGAGGCTACCGTCGCCGCAGAATAACAGGGGTTGTGGGTGAGTAGAGGGATGGCCTGGCCAGCGGTGGGAGTAGTAGGGGGCGGTGAGGCCTCCGCCGCATCGCAGCCGGCCAGGGGAGGCAGGAGGACGAGGCACGACTGGTGCTGGTTTGGGCGGCTAGAGCTAGAAGACCAGAGGTTGAAGAAGCACTACGGCCGTTGGATGGACATCGTACGGTCACTTGAGCTAGAATCGTGCATATTGACTAAGTTGAGAAAGCCCTCCGTCCCCGTCAACTTAGTAGGCCCACAAGTCAGCCTACCACTATATTGGGTTCCATCTAGCAGGGGGAGTATTCATTTTTTTTGTGCGTAATAAGGAGGCACTTCCTTGCGTGCGAAGATATAGCTGGTGGGTCTGAGCTGTCAGCGGCGGTAATGTTTTTTTCACGAAATACAGAGGCCCCTCTGGTGGGTCCCAGATGTCAGGTGGAGGAATCATTATTTTGTGCGTAATAAGGAGGCATTTCCTTGCGTGCGGCCCTGGACCCAGCTGTCAGCCTCTCCACGTACAGTCCACTTCAGATGCATGTCGGTCGTTGACCATGTTGACCAGGCCGCGTCGAGAGCACAGGGGCGGTGGACGACGGCGAGGCCTAGGAAGGGAACGACACGGAGGCAGGGAAGACTCGGCAGTTGTTTCCCACGCGGAGGAGTACGAGGGTTTACTGGTTCGTCTGCCGTCGCCGGAGAATAACAGCAGGTGTGGGTGAGTAGAGGGATGACTAGGCCAGCGATGGGAGTATGGTGGGGCGGTGAGGCCTGCGCGGCAACACAGCCGGCCACGGGGAGGAGGGAGCAGGCAGTCCCGACAGCGCTTGTTTGAGTGGCTGGAGCAGGAAGAGCAGAGATTGAAGAAACACGACGGCCGTTGGATGCAAATCCAACAATCACTGCTTGTGCGTCAACCTTTTTTTAGGAAAGCCTCAAATCTGTGGAAAACAGCATACAGCCCATCTGCCATTATCTAATAATTTACAGCCCATTTGCTAATTCTTAAGGTTTTTTTGGAGCCCATATTCTTTTTGTTAGCATTACAGCCCATATTGTGGCCACGGTTAAAAAATTATAAGAATTTTTGCATATTTCGGTGTGGTCCGAACTGTTTTTAATCCCAAAATTTCGAGTCACATTCAAACTGATTTTAAAAATAAATGTATATCAATATAAAATCCAACAAATTGTCCATGCATAAAAACCAATGCAATTTAAAATCTCGAAATGAAAAAAAGAAATTTGAAACTAATTGTCGGTTTGATGTGTTTTAAAAATGTACAGCCCATTTCTCATTACTGATAGGCCATTTTCTCAGCCAGCCGAATGAAGCTCTCCTCGTCTTGAAAGATTTGCAGCCCAACAGGCCTGACAAAGCGACTTACTTGGCAAATCAGAAAAAAAAAACTAGGCTGTGGCCGTGGACCCAACTGTTAGCCTCTCCACGTACAGTACTCTTCCGATGGAAGTCGGTCGTTGACCACAATGACCACGCCACACCGAGAGCACCAAGGCGGTGGACGACGGCGAGACCTAGGAAGGGGACCACATTGACCACTCCGCGCCGAGAGCACCAAGGCGGTGGACGACGACGAGGCCTAGGAAGGGGACAACGCGGAGCCGGGGAAGACGCGGCAGTGGATGCCCATGCGGAGAGGAGTACGAGGGTTCACTGGTTCGGCTGTGGTGTGAGGCTGCCGTCGCCGCAGAATAACAGGGGGTGTGGGTGAGTGGAGGGATGCCCTGGCCAGCGGTGGGAGTAGTATGGGGGCGGTGAGGCCTCCGCGGCAGCACAGCCGGCCACGGGAGGCAGGAGCAGGCGGCACGACCGGCTGCTTTGGGCGGCTGGAGCAAGAAGACCAGAGGTTGAAGAAGCACTA